>NW_026894102.1:0-196444 GCF_032452875.1 Bos javanicus | reverse complement strand
CAGTCACGATATCAGTGCCTGCTCAGCCACGTGATCACTGACGGCACAGTCACGTGATCAGCGCCTCTCAGTCACGTGATCACCGTATGATAAACACGTGATCAGTGAACGACCAGCCAGGTGATCACTGCATGCGCGGTCAGGTGGTCAGTTCCTGATCAGCCACCTGATCAGTGCGTGCACAGTCCCCTGATCAGCGCCTGTCAGTCACTGATCACTGCCTGATAAACCTGTGATCAGTGCCCGAACAGCCACGTCATCAGTGCATGCGCAGTCACGTGATCAGTGCATGATAGCCACGTGATCAGTGCGTGCGCAGTCCCATGATCAGCGCCTGTCAGTCACTGATCATTGCCTGAGAAACACGTGATCAGTGCATGATGAGCCATGTGATCAGTGCCCGATCAGCCACGTCATCATCAGTGCATGCGCAGTCAGGTCATCAGTGCATGATAGCCACGTGATCAGTGCCTGCTCAGTCACGTGATCTGGACTTGATCGGCCACGTGATCAGTGCCTGCAGAGTCACGGGATCAGGGCCTGCTGAGCTGCGTGATTCCTGCCGGCTCATCTGCATGACAATTGCCAGCTGAGCTGCGTGATTCCTGCCTGGTCACGTGCTTGATTATTGCCAGTTGAGCAGCATGATTCGTCACTGCTGAGCTCCATGCTTATTGCCTGCTGATTGCGTGGTTCGTGTCTGCTCAGCTCTTTGAGTATTGCCTCTGAGGTCCCTGTTCGGTCGCCACCTCCCGGGGACCAGCCCCAGCTGATCCAGGGTATTCGAAGGAGAGATGGTCTAGGCGACTATTTATAAGCTAATCAGAGATGTCAAGAATAATAGTATGAGGAGAGCTCAGTAGGAAAATTCGGTGGAGAAAAGAGACTGAGGAGCTTGGTTTACGCGGAAGACCAATCAAACTTCAAGACAAGAAGTTTGCACCACTTACGTAGGCCGAAGGCGCCCTCTCGAATATCGAAAGGTGCCTCACCCTAGACACCTTTTCGAGTGGGTATTAGCAGCCCAGGCATAATTAGTAAGCGTGGTGGGTTCCGAGTTCCAGATGGAGACTCAGCTGGTAGTTAAAGGGAAGAATGACAAGGAACTTTATGAATTGGAGCTGTAAGTTAACTCTTTGACAGAGAGAGCGAGATGGTGGTGGGAGACAGCCCCCAGTGAAATCAGAGGTGAGAGCACAAAGCAATACAGTAGGCAGACTCTGGTTTTTTTGGGGGGGAGATGCTCGAGAATATCCAGGTGGACTCCTGAGGTTCGATCCCGCATTTGCGTATGCCGAGCCTCCTTCCTCATGACCTTTGTCCAGAGTGGAATGCCTCCCGGCTCCCGGCACATGATCAGTGCATGCTCAGTCACGATATCAGTGCCTGCTCAGCCACGTGATCACTGACGGCACAGTCACGTGATCAGCGCCTCTCAGTCACGTGATCACCGTATGATAAACACGTGATCAGTGAACGACCAGCCAGGTGATCACTGCATGTGCGGTCAGGTGGTCAGTTCCTGATCAGCCACCTGATCAGTGCGTGCACAGTCCCCTGATCAGCGCCTGTCAGTCACTGATCACTGCCTGATAAACCCGTGATCAGTGCCCGAACAGCCACGTCATCAGTGCATACGCAGTCACGTGATCAGTGCATGATAGCCACGTGATCAGTGCGTGCACAGTCCCATGATCAGCGCCTATCAGTCACTGATCATTGCCTGATAAACACGTGATCAGTGCATGATGAGCCATGTGATCAGTGCCCGATCAGCCACGTCATCAGTGCATGCACAGTCACGTCATCACTGCATGATAGCCACGTGATCAGTGCCTGCTCAGTCACGTGATCTGGACTTGATCAGCCACGTGATCAGTGCCTGCAGAGTCACGTGATCAGGGCCTGCTGAGCTGCGTGATTCCTGCCGCTCATCTGCATGACAATTGCCATCTGAGCTGCGTGATGCCTGTCGGCTCATCTGCTTGACAATTGCCAGCTGAGCTGCGTGATTCCTGCCTGGTCACGTGCTTGATTATTGCCAGATGAGCAGCATGATTCGTCACTGCTGAGCTCCATGCTTATTGCCTGCTGATTGCGTGGTTCGTGTCTGCTCATCTCTTTGAGTATTGCCTCCTGAGGTCCCTGTTCGGTCGCCACCTGCCGGGGACCAGCCCCAACTGATCCAGGGTATTCGAAGGAGAGATGGTCTAGGCGACTATTTATAGGCTAATCAGAGATGTCAAGAATAATAGTATGAGGAGAGCTCAGTAGGAAAATTCGGGGGAGAAAAGTGACTGAGGAGCTTGGTTTACGCGGAAGACCAATCAAACTTCAAGACAAGAAGTTTGCACCACTTACGTAGGCCGCAGGCGCCCTCTCGAATATCGAAAGTTGCCTAACCCTAGACACCTTTTCGAGTGGGTGTTAGCAGCCCAGGCATAATTAGGAAGCGTGGTGGGTTCCGCGTTCCAGATGGAGACTCAGCTGGTAGTTAAAGGGAAGAATGACAAGGAACTTTATGAATTGGAGCTGTAAGTTAACTCTTTGACAGAGAGAGCGAGATGGTGGTGGGAGACAGCCCCCAGTGAAATCAGAGGTGAGAGCACAAAGCACTACAGTAGGCAGACTCTGGTTTTTTTGGGGGGGAGATGCTCGAGAATATCCGGGTGGACTCCTGAGGCTCGATCCCGCATTTGCGTATGCCGAACCTCCTTCCTCATGACCTTTGTCCAGAGTGGAATGCCTCCCGGCTCCCGGCACATGATCAGTGCATGCTCAGTCATGATATCAGTGCGTGCTCAGCCACGTGATCACTGACGGCACAGACACGTGATCAGCGCCTCTCAGTCACGTGATCACCGTATCATAAACACGTGATCAGTGAACGACCAGCCAGGTGATCACTGCATGCGCGGTAAGGTGGTCAGTTCCTGATCAGCCACCTGATCAGTGCCTGCACAGTCCCATGATCAGCGCCTGTCAGTCACTGATCATTGCCTGATAAACACGTGATCAGTGCATGATGAGCCATGTGATCAGTGCCCGATCAGCCACGTCATCAGTGCATGCGCAGTCACGACATCAGTGCATGATAGCCACGTGATCAGTGCCTGCTCAGTCACGTGATCTGTACTTGATCAGCCACGTTTTCAGTGCCTGCAGAGTCACGTGATCAGGGCCTGCTGAGCTGCGTGATTCCTGCCGGCTCATCTGCATGACAATTGCCATCTGAGCTGCGTGATTCCTGTCGGCTCATCTGCTTGACAATTGCCAGCTGAGCTGCGTGATTCCTGCCTGGTCACGTTCTTGATTATTGCCAGTTGAGCAGCATGATTCGTCACTGCTGAGCTCCATGCTAATTGCCTGCTGATTGCGTGGTTCGTGTCTTCTCAGCTCTTTGAGTATTGCCTCCTGAGGTCCCTGTTCGGTCGCCACCTACCGGGGACCAGCCCCAACTGATTCAGGGTATTCGAAGGAGAGATGGCCTATGCGACTATTCATATGCTAATCAGAGATGTCAAGAATAATAGTATGAGGAGAGCTCAGTAGGAAAATTCGGTGGAGAAAAGAGACTGAGGAGCTTGGTTTATGCGGAAGACCAATCAAACTTCAAGACAAGAAGTTTGCACCACTTACGTAGGCCGCAGGTGCCCTCTCGAATGGCGAAAGGTGCCTCACCCTAGACACCTTCTCGAGTGGGTCTTAGCAGCCCAGGCATAATTAGGAAGCGTGGTGGGTTCCGCGCTCCAGTTGGAGACTCAGCTGGAAGTTAAAGGGAAGAATGACAAGGAACTTTATGAATTGGAGCTGTAAGTTACCTCTTTGACAGAGAGAGCGAGATGGTGGTGGGGGACAGCCCCCAGTGAAATCAGAGGTGAGAGCACAAAGCAATACAGTAGGCAGACTCCGGTTTTTTTGGGGGGGAGATGCTCGAGAATATCCGGGTGGACTCCTGAGGCTCGATCCCGCATTTGCGTATGCCGAGCCTCCTTCCTCATGACCTTTGTCCAGAGTGGAATGCCTCCCCGACTCCCGGCACATGATCAGTGCATGCTCAGTCACGATATCAGTGCCTGCTCAGCCACGTGATCACTGACGGCACAGTCACGTGATCAGCGCCTCTCAGTCACGTGATCACCGTATGATAAACACGTGATCAGTGAACGACCAGCCACGTGATCACTGCATGCGCAGTCAGGTGGTCAGTTCCTGATCAGCCACGTGATCAGTGCGTGCACAGTCCCATGATCAGCGCCTGTCAGTCACTGATCACTGCCTGATAAACCCGTGATCAGTGCCCGAACAGCCACGTCATCAGTGCATGCGCAGTCACGTGATCAGCGCCTGTCAGTCACTGATCATTGCCTGATAAACACGTGATCAGTGCATGATGAGCCATGTGATCAGTGCCTGATCAGCCACGTCATCAGTGCATGCGCAGTCACGCCATCAGTGCATGATAGCCACGTGATCAGTGCCTGCTCAGTCACGTGATCTGTACTTGATCAGCCACGTGATCAGTGCCTGCATGAGCTGCGTGATTCCTGTCGGCTCATCTGCTTGACAATTGCCAGCTGAGCTGCGTGATTCCTGCCTGGTCACGTGCTTGATTATTGCCAGTTGAGCAGCATGATTCGTCACTGCTGAGCTCCATGCTTATTGCCTGCCGATTGCGTGGTTCGTGTCTGCTCAGCTCTTTGAGTATTGCCTCCTGAGGTCCCTGTTCGGTCGCCACCTGCCGGGGACCAGCCCCAACTGATCCAGGGTATTCGAAGGAGAGATGGCCTAGGCGACTATTTATATGCTAATCAGAGATGTCAAGAATAATAGTATGAGGAGAGCTCAGTAGGAAAATTCGGTGGAGAAAAGAGACTGAGGAGCTTGGTTTACGCGGAAGACCAATCAAACTTCAAGACAAGAAGTTTGCACCACTTACGTAGGCCGCAGGCGCCCTCTCGAATAGCGAAAGGTGCCTCACCCTAGACACCTTCTCGAGTGGGTCTTAGCAGCCCAGGCATAATTAGTAAGCGTGGTGGGTTCCGCGCTCCAGATGGAGACTCAGCTGGAAGTTAAAGGGAAGAATGACAAGGAACTTTATGAATTGGAGCTGTAAGTTAACTCTTTGACAGAGAGAGCGAGATGGTGGTGGGGGACAGCCCCCAGTGAAATCAGAGGTGAGAGCACAAAGCAATACAGTAGGCAGACTCCGGTTTTTTTGGGGGGGAGATGCTCGAGAATATCCGGGTGGACTCCTGAGGCTCGATCCCGCATTTGCGTATGCCGAGCCTCCTTCCTCATGACCTTTGTCCAGAGTGGAATGCCTCCCCGGCTCCCGGCACATGATCAGTGCATGCTCAGTCACGATATCAGTGCCTGCTCAGCCACGTGATCACTGACGGCACAGTCACGTGATCAGCGCCTCTCAGTCACGTGATCACCGTATGATAAACACGTGATCAGTGAACGACCAGCCACGTGATCACTGCATGCGCGGTCAGGTGGTCAGTTCCTGATCAGCCACCTGATCAGTGCGTGCACAGTCCCCTGATCAGCGCCTGTCAGTCACTGATCACTGCCTGATAAACACGTGATCAGTGCCCGAACAGCCACGTCATCAGTGCATGCGCAGTCACGTGATCAGTGCATGATAGCCACGTGATCAGTGCGTGCACACTCCCATGATCAGCGCCTGTCAGTCACTGATCATTGCCTGATAAACACGTGATCAGTGCATGATGAGCCATGTGATCAGTGCCCGATCAGCCACGTCATCAGTGCATGCGCAGTCACGTCATCAGTGCATGATAGCCACGTGATCAGTGCCTGCTCAGTCACGTGATCTGGACTTGATCAGCCACGTGATCAGTGCCTGCAGAGTCACGTGATCAGGGCCTGCTGAGCTGCGTGATTCCTGCCGGCTCATCTGCTTGACAATTGCCAGCTGAGCTGCGTGATTCCTGCCTGGTCACGTGCTTGATTATTGCCAGTTGAGCAGCATGATTCGTCACTGCTGAGCTCCATGCTTATTGCCTGCTGATTGCGTGGTTCGTGTCTGCTCAGCTCTTTGAGTATTGCCTCCTGAGGTCCCTGTTCGGTCGCCACCTGCCGGGGACCAGTCCCAACTGATCCAGGGTATTCGAAGGAGAGATGGCCTAGGCGACTCTTTATATGCTAATCAGAGATGTCAAGAATAATAGTATGAGGAGAGCTCAGTAGGAAAATTCGGTGGAGAAAAGAGACTGAGTAGCTTGGTTTACGCGGAAGACCAATCAAACTTCAAGACAAGAAGTTTGCACCACTTACGTAGGCCGCAGGCGCCCTCTCAAATAGCGAAAGGTGCCTCACCCTAGACACCTTCTCGAGTGGGTCTTAGCCGCCCAGGCATAATTAGTAAGCGTGGTGGGTTCCGCGCTCCAGATGGAGACTCAGCTGGAAGTTAAAGGGAAGAATGACAAGGAACTTTATGAATTGAGCTGTAAGTTAACTCTTTGACAGAGAGAGCGAGATGGTGGTGGGGGACAGCCCCCAGTGAAATCAGAGGTGAGAGCACAATGCAATACAGTAGGCAGACTCCGTTTTTTTTGGGGGGGAGATGCTCGAGAATATCCGGGTGGACTCCTGAGGCAAGATCCCGCATTTGCCTATGCCGAGCCTCCTTCCTCATGACCTTTGTCCAGAGTGGAATGCCTCCCCGGCTCCCGGCACATGATCAGTGCATGCTCAGTCACGATATCAGTGCCTGCTCAGCCACGTGATCACTGACGGCACAGTCACGTGATCAGCGCCTCTCAGTCACGTGATCACCGTGTGATAAACACGTGATCAGTGAACGACCAGCCACGTGATCACTGCATGCGCGGTCAGGTGGTCAGTTCCTGATCAGCCACCTGATCAGTGCGTGCACAGTCCCCTGATCAGCGCCTGTCAGTCACTGATCACTGCCTGATAAACACGTGATCAGTGCCCGAACAGCCACGTCATCAGTGCATGCGCAGTCACGTGATCAGTGCATGATAGCCACGTGATCAGTGCGTGCACAGTCCCATGATCAGCGCCTGTCAGTCACTGATCATTGCCTGATAAGCACGTGATCAGTGCATGATGAGCCATGTGATCAGTGCCCGATCAGCCACGTCATCAGTGCATGCGCAGTCACGTCATCAGTGCATGATAGCCACGTGATCAGTGCATGCTCAGTCACGTGATCTGGACTTGATCAGCCACGTGATCAGTGCCTGCAGAGTCACGTGATCAGGGCCTGCTGAGCTGCGTGATTCCTGCCGGCTCATCTGCATGACAATTGCCAGCTGAGCTGCGTGATTCCTGTCGGCTCATCTGCTTGACAATTGCCAGCTGAGCTGCGTGATTCCTGCCTGGTCACGTGCTTGATTATTGCCAATTGAGCAGCATGATTCGTCACTGCTGAGCTCCATGCTTATTGCCTGCTGATTGCGTGGTTCGTGTCTGCTCAGCTCTTTGAGTATTGCCTCCTGAGGTCCCTGTTCGGTCGCCACCTGCCGGGGACCAGCCCCAACTGATCCAGGGTATTCGAAGGAGAGATGGCCTAGGCGACTCTTTATATGCTAATCAGAGATGTCAAGAATAATAGTATGAGGAGAGCTCAGTAGGAAAATTCGGTGGAGAAAAGAGACTGAGTAGCTTGGTTTACGCGGAAGACCAATCAAACTTCAAGACAAGAAGTTTGCACCACTTACGTAGGCCGCAGGCGCCCTCTCGAATAGCGAAAGGTGCCTCAACCTAGACACCTTCTCGAGTGGGTCTTAGCAGCCCAGGCATAATTAGTAAGCGTGGTGGGTTCCGCGCTCCAGATGGAGACTCAGCTGGAAGTTAAAGGGAAGAATGACAAGGAACTTTATGAATTGGAGCTGTAAGTTAACTCTTTGACAGAGAGAGCGAGATGGTGGTGGGGACAGCCCCCAGTGAAATCAGAGGTGAGAGCACAAAGCAATACAGTAGGCAGACTCCGGTTTTTTTGGGGGGAGATCCTCGAGAATATCCGGGTGGACTCCTGAGGCTCGATCCAGCATTTGCGTATGCCGAGCCTCCTTCCTCATGACCTTTGTCCAGAGTGGAATGCCTCCCCGGCTCCCGGCACATGATCAGTGCATGCTCAGTCACGATATCAGTGCCTGCTCAGCCACGTGATCACTGACGGCACAGTCTCGTGATCAGCACCTCTCAGTCATGTGATCACCGTATGATAAACACGTGATCAGTGAACGACCAGCCACGTGATCACTGCATGCGCGGTCAGGTGGTCAGTTCCTGATCAGCCACCTGATCAGTGCGTGCACAGTCCCCTGATCAGCGCCGGTCAGTCACTGATCATTGCCTGATAAACACGTGATCAGTGCATGATGAGCCATGTGATCAGTGCCCGATCAGCCACGTCATCAGTGCATGCGCAGTCACGTCATCAGTGCATGATAGCCACGTGATCAGTGCATGCTCAGTCACGTGATCTGGACTTGATCAGCCACGTGATCAGTGCCTGCAGAGTCACGTGATCAGGGCCTGCTGAGCTGCGTGATTCCTGCCGGCTCATCTGCATGACAATTGCCAGCTGAGCTGCGTGATTCCTGTCGGCTCATCTGCTTGACAATTGCCAGCTGAGCTGCGTGATTCCTGCCTGGTCACGTGCTTGATTATTGCCAGTTGAGCAGCATGATCCGTCACTGCTGAGCTCCATGCTTATTGCCTGCTGATTGCGTGGTTCGTGTCTGCTCAGCTCTTTGAGTATTGCCTCCTGAGGTCCCTGTTCGGTCGCCACCTGCCGGGGACCAGCCCCAACTGATCCAGGGTATTCGAAGGAGAGATGGCCTAGGCGACTATTTATATGCTAATCAGAGATGTCAAGAATAATAGTATGAGGAGAGCTCAGTAGGAAAATTCGGTGGAGAAAAGAGACTGAGTAGCTTGGTTTACGCGGAAGACCAATCAAACTTCAAGACAAGAAGTTTGCACCACTTACGTAGGCCGCAGGCGCCCTCTCGAATAGCGAAAGGTGCCTCAACCTAGACACCTTCTCGAGTGGGTCTTAGCAGCCCAGGCATAATTAGTAAGCGTGGTGGGTTCCGCGCTCCAGATGGAGACTCAGCTGGAAGTTAAAGGGAAGAATGACAAGGAACTTTATGAATTGGAGCTGTAAGTTAACTCTTTGACAGAGAGAGCGAGATGGTGGTGGGGGACAGCCCCCAGTGAAATCAGAGGTGAGAGCACAAAGCAATACAGTAGGCAGACTCCGGTTTTTTTGGGGGGGAGATGCTCGAGAATATCCGGGTGGACTCCTGAGGCTCGATCCCGCATTTGCGTATGCCGAGCCTCCTTCCTCATGACCTTTGTCCAGAGTGGAATGCCTCCCCGGCTCACGGCACATGATCAGTGCATGCTCAGTCACGATATCAGTGCCTGCTCAGCCACGTGATCACTGACGGCACAGTCACGTGATCAGCGCCTCTCAGTCACGTGATCACCGTATGATAAACACGTGATCAGTGAACGACCAGCCACGTGATCACTGCATGCGCGGTCAGGTGGTCAGTTCCTGATCAGCCACCTGATCAGTGCGTGCACAGTCCCCTGATCAGCGCCTGTCAGTCACTGATCACTGCCTGATAAACACGTGATCAGTGCCCGAACAGCCACGTCATCAGTGCATGCGCAGTCACGTGATCAGTGCATGATAGCCACGTGATCAGTGCGTGCACAGTCCCATGATCAGCGCCTGTCAGTCACTGATCATTGCCTGATAAACACGTGATCAGTGCATGATGAGCCATGTGATCAGTGCCCGATCAGCCACGTCATCAGTGCATGCGCAGTCACGTCATCAGTGCATGATAGCCACGTGATCAGTGCATGCTCAGTCACGTGATCTGGACTTGATCAGCCACGTGATCAGTGCCTGCAGAGTCACGTGATCAGGGCCTGCTGAGCTGCGTGATTCCTGCCGGCTCATCTGCATGACAATTGCCAGCTGAGCTGCGTGATTCCTGTCGGCTCATCTGCTTGACAATTGCCAGCTGAGCTGCGTGATTCCTGCCTGGTCACGTGCTTGATTATTGCCAGTTGAGCAGCATGATTCGTCACTGCTGAGCTCCATGCTTATTGCCTGCTGATTGCGTGGTTCGTGTCTGCTCAGCTCTTTGAGTATTGCCTCCTGAGGTCCCTGTTCGGTCGCCACCTGCCGGGGACCAGCCCCAACTGATCCAGGGTATTCGAAGGAGAGATGGCCTAGGCGACTATTTATATGCTAATCAGAGATGTCAAGAATAATAGTATGAGGAGAGCTCAGTAGGAAAATTCGGTGGAGAAAAGAGACTGAGTAGCTTGGTTTACGCGGAAGACCAATCAAACTTCAAGACAAGAAGTTTGCACCACTTACGTAGGCCGCAGGCGCCCTCTCGAATAGCGAAAGGTGCCTCACCCTAGACACCTTCTCGAGTGGGTCTTAGCAGCCCAGGCATAATTAGTAAGCGTGGTGGGTTCCGCGCTCCAGATGGAGACTCAGCTGGAAGTTAAAGGGAAGAATGACAAGGAACTTTATGAATTGAGCTGTAAGTTAACTCTTTGACAGAGAGAGCGAGATGGTGGTGGGGGACAGCCCCCAGTGAAATCAGAGGTGAGAGCACAAAGCAATAGAGTAGGCAGACTCCGGTTTTTTTGGGGGGGAGATGCTCGAGAATATCCGGGTGGACTCCTGAGGCTCGATCCCGCATTTGCGTATGCCGAGCCTCCTTCCTCATGACCTTTGTCCAGAGTGGAATGCCTCCCCGGCTCCCGGCACATGATCAGTGCATGCTCAGTCACGATATCAGTGCCTGCTCAGCCACGTGATCACTGACGGCACAGTCACGTGATCAGCGCCTCTCAGTCACGTGATCACCGTATGATAAACACGTGATCAGTGAACGACCAGCCACGTGATCACTGCATGCGCGGTCAGGTGGTCAGTTCCTGATCAGCCACCTGATCAGTGCGTGCACAGTCCCCTGATCAGCGCCTGTCAGTCACTGATCACTGCCTGATAAACACGTGATCAGTGCATGATGAGCCATGTGATCAGTGCCCGATCAGCCACGTCATCAGTGCATGTGCAGTCACGTCATCAGTGCATGATAGCCACGTGATCAGTGCATGCTCAGTCACGTGATCTGGACTTGATCAGCCACGTGATCAGTGCCTGCAGAGTCACGTGATCAGGGCCTGCAGCTGCGTGATTCCTGCCGGCTCATCTGCATGACAATTGCCAGCTGAGCTGCGTGATTCCTGTCGGCTCATCTGCTTGACAATTGCCAGCTGAGCTGCGTGATTCCTGCCTGGTCACGTGCTTGATTATTGCCAGTTGAGCAGCATGATTCGTCACTGCTGAGCTCCATGCTTATTGCCTGCTGATTGCGTGGTTCGTGTCTGCTCAGCTCTTTGAGTATTGCCTCCTGAGGTCCCTGTTCGGTCGCCACCTGCCGGGGACCAGCCCCAACTGATCCAGGGTATTCGAAGGAGAGATGGCCTAGGCGACTATTTATATGCTAATCAGAGATGTCAAGAATAATAGTATGAGGAGAGCTCAGTAGGAAAATTCGGTGGAGAAAAGAGACTGAGTAGCTTGGTTTACGCGGAAGACCAATCAAACTTCAAGACAAGAAGTTTGCACCACTTACGTAGGCCGCAGGCGCCTCTCGAATAGCGAAAGGTGCCTCACCCTAGACACCTTCTCGAGTGGGTCTTAGCAGCCCAGGCATAATTAGTAAGCGTGGTGGGTTCCGCGCTCCAGATGGAGACTCAGCTGGAAGTTAAAGGGAAGAATGACAAGGAACTTTATGAATTGGAGCTGTAAGTTAACTCTTTGACAGAGAGAGCGAGATGGTGGTGGGGACAGCCCCCAGTGAAATCAGAGGTGAGAGCACAAAGCAATACAGTAGGCAGACTCCGGTTTTTTTGGGGGGAGATGCTCGAGAATATCCGGGTGGACTCCTGAGGCTCGATCCCGCATTTGCGTATGCCGAGCCTCCTTCCTCATGACCTTTGTCCAGAGTGGAATGCCTCCCCGGCTCCCGGCACATGATCAGTGCATGCTCAGTCACGATATCAGTGCCTGCTCAGCCACGTGATCACTGACGGCACAGTCACGTGATCAGCGCCTCCTCAGTCACGTGATCACCGTATGATAAACACGTGATCAGTGAACGACCAGCCACGTGATCACTGCATGCGCGGTCAGGTGGTCAGTTCCTGATCAGCCACCTGATCAGTGCGTGCACAGTCCCCTGATCAGCGCCTGTCAGTCACTGATCACTGCCTGATAAACACGTGATCAGTGCCCGAACAGCCACGTCATCAGTGCATGCGCAGTCACGTGATCAGTGCATGATAGCCACGTGATCAGTGCGTGCACAGTCCCATGATCAGCGCCTGTCAGTCACTGATCATTGCCTGATAAACACGTGATCAGTGCATGATGAGCCATGTGATCAGTGCCCGATCAGCCACGTCATCAGTGCATGCGCAGTCACGTCATCAGTGCATGATAGCCACGTGATCAGTGCATGCTCAGTCACGTGATCTGGACTTGATCAGCCACGTGATCAGTGCCTGCAGAGTCACGTGATCAGGGCCTGCTGAGCTGCGTGATTCCTGCGGCTCATCTGCATGACAATTGCCAGCTAAGCTGCGTGATTCCTGCCTGGTCACGTGCTTGATTATTGCCAGCTGAGCAGCATGATTCGTCACTGCTGAGCTCCATGCTTATTGCCTGCTGATTGCGTGGTTCGTGTCTGCTCAGCTCTTTGAGTATTGCCTCCTGAGGTCCCTGTTCGGTCGCCACCTGCCGGGGACCAGCCCCAACTGATCCAGGGTATTCGAAGGAGAGATGGCCTAGGCGACTATTTATATGCTAATCAGAGATGTCAAGAATAATAGTATGAGGAGAGCTCAGTAGGAAAATTCGGTGGAGAAAAGAGACTAAGTAGCTTGGTTTACGCGGAAGACCAATCAAACTTCAAGACAAGAAGTTTGCACCACTTACGTAGCCGCAGGCGCCCTCTCGAATAGCGAAAGGTGCCTCACCCTAGACACCTTCTCGAGTGGGTCTTAGCAGCCCAGGCATAATTAGTAAGCGTGGTGGGTTCCGCGCTCCAGATGGAGACTCAGCTGGAAGTTAAAGGAAGAATGACAAGGAACTTTATGAATTGGAGCTGTAAGTTAACTCTTTGACAGAGAGAGCGAGATGGTGGTGGGGGACAGCCCCCAGTGAAATCAGAGGTGAGAGCACAAAGCAATACAGTAGGCAGACTCCGGTTTTTTTGGGGGGAGATGCTCGAGAATATCCGGGTGGACTCCTGAGGCTCGATCCCGCATTTGCGTATGCCGAGCCTCCTTCCTCATGACCTTTGTCCAGAGTGGAATGCCTCCCCGGCTCCCGGCACATGATCAGTGCATGCTCAGTCACGATATCAGTGCCTGCTCAGCCACGTGATCACTGACGGCACAGTCACGTGATCAGCGCCTCTCAGTCACGTGATCACCGTATGATAAACACGTGATCAGTGAACGACCAGCCACGTGATCACTGCATGCGCGTCAGGTGGTCAGTTCCTGATCAGCCACCTGATCAGTGCGTGCACAGTCCCCTGATCAGCGCCTGTCAGTCACTGATCACTGCCTGATAAACACGTGATCAGTGCCCGAACAGCCACGTCATCAGTGCATGCGCAGTCACGTGATCAGTGCATGATAGCCACGTGATCAGTGCGTGCACAGTCCCATGATCAGCGCCTGTCAGTCACTGATCATTGCCTGATAAACACGTGATCAGTGCATGATGAGCCATGTGATCAGTGCCCGATCAGCCACGTCATCAGTGCATGCAGTCACGTCATCAGTGCATGATAGCCACGTGATCAGTGCATGCTCAGTCACGTGATCTGGACTTGATCAGCCACGTGATCAGTGCCTGCAGAGTCACGTGATCAGGGCCTGCTGAGCTGCGTGATTCCTGCCGGCTCATCTGCTTGACAATTGCCAGCTGAGCTGCGTGATTCCTGCCTGGTCACGTGCTTGATTATTGCCAGTTGAGCAGCATGATTCGTCACTGCTGAGCTCCATGCTTATTGCCTGCTGATTGCGTGGTTCGTGTCTGCTCAGCTCTTTGAGTATTGCCTCCTGAGGTCCCTGTTCGGTCGCCACCTGCCGGGACCAGCCCCAACTGATCCAGGGTATTCGAAGGAGAGATGGCCTAGGCGACTATTTATATGCTAATCAGAGATGTCAAGAATAATAGTATGAGGAGAGCTCAGTAGGAAAATTCGGTGGAGAAAAGAGACTGAGTAGCTTGGTTTACGCGGAAGACCAATCAAACTTCAAGACAAGAAGTTTGCACCACTTACGTAGGCCGCAGGCGCCTCTCGAATAGCGAAAGGTGCCTCACCCTAGACACCTTCTCGAGTGGGTCTTAGCAGCCCAGGCATAATTAGTAAGCGTGGTGGGTTCCGCGCTCCAGATGGAGACTCAGCTGGAAGTTAAAGGGAAGAATGACAAGGAACTTTATGAATTGGAGCTGTAAGTTAACTCTTTGACAGAGAGAGCGAGATGGTGGTGGGGGACAGCCCCCAGTGAAATCAGAGGTGAGAGCACAAAGCAATACAGTAGGCAGACTCCGGTTTTTTTGGGGGGAGATGCTCGAGAATATCCGGGTGGACTCCTGAGGCTCGATCCCGCATTTGCGTATGCCGAGCCTCCTTCCTCATGACCTTTGTCCAGAGTGGAATGCCTCCCCGGCTCCCGGCACATGATCAGTGCATGCTCAGTCACGATATCAGTGCCTGCTCAGCCACGTGATCACTGACGGCACAGTCACGTGATCAGCGCCTCTCAGTCACGTGATCACCGTATGATAAACACGTGATCAGTGAACGACCAGCCACGTGATCACTGCATGCGCGGTCAGGTGGTCAGTTCCTGATCAGCCACCTGATCAGTGCGTGCACAGTCCCCTGATCAGCGCCTGTCAGTCACTGATCACTGCCTGATAAACACGCGATCAGTGCCCGAACAGCCACGTCATCAGTGCATGCGCAGTCACGTGATCAGTGCATGATAGCCACGTGATCAGTGCGTGCACAGTCCCATGATCAGCGCCTGTCAGTCACTGATCATTGCCTGATAAACACGTGATCAGTGCATGATGAGCCATGTGATCAGTGCCTGATCAGCCACGTCATCAGTGCATGCGCAGTCACGTCATCACTGCATGATAGCCACGTGATCAGTGCCTGCTCAGTCACGTGATCTGGACTTGATCAGCCACGTGATCAGTGCCTGCAGAGTCACGGGATCAGGGCCTGCTGAGCTGCGTGATTCCTGCCGGCTCATCTGCATGACAATTGCCAGCTGAGCTGCGTGATTCCTGTCGGCTCATCTGCTTGACAATTGCCAGCTGAGCTGCGTGATTCCTGCCTGGTCACGTGCTTGATTATTGCCAGTTGAGCAGCATGATTCGTCACTGCTGAGCTCCATGCTTATTGCCTGCTGATTGCGTGGTTGGTGTCTGCTCAGCTCTTTGAGTATTGCCTCCTGAGGTCCCTGTTCGGTCGCCACCTGCCGGGGACCAGCCCCAACTGATCCAGGGTATTCGAAGGAGAGATGGCCTAGGCGACTATTTATATGCTAATCAGAGATGTCAAGAATAATAGTATGAGGAGAGCTCAGTAGGAAAATTCGGTGGAGAAAAGAGACTGAGTAGCTTGGTTTACGCGGAAGACCAATCAAACTTCAAGACAAGAAGTTTGCACCACTTACGTAGGCCGCAGGCGCCTCTCGAATAGCGAAAGGTGCCTCACCCTAGACACCTTCTCGAGTGGGTCTTAGCAGCCCAGGCATAATTAGTAAGCGTGGTGGGTTCCGCGCTCCAGATGGAGACTCAGCTGGAAGTTAAAGGGAAGAATGACAAGGAACTTTATGAATTGGAGCTGTAAGTTAACTCTTTGACAGAGAGAGCGAGATGGTGGTGGGGGACAGCCCCCAGTGAAATCAGAGGTGAGAGCACAAAGCAATACAGTAGGCAGACTCCGGTTTTTTTGGGGGGAGATGCTCGAGAACATCCGTGTGGACTCCTGAGGCTCGATCCCGCATTTGCGTATGCCGAGCCTCCTTCCTCATGACCTTTGTCCAGAGTGGAATGCCTCCCCGGCTCCCGGCACATGATCAGTGCATGCTCAGTCACGATATCAGTGCCTGCTCAGCCACGTGATCACTGACGGCACAGTCACGTGATCAGCGCCTCTCAGTCACGTGACCACCGTATGATAATCACGTGATCAGTGAACGACCAGCCACGTGATCACTGCATGCGCGGTCAGGTGGTCAGTTCCTGATCAGCCACCTGATCAGTGCGTGCACAGTCCCCTGATCAGCGCCTGTCAGTCACTGATCACTGCCTGATAAACACGTGATCAGTGCATGATGAGCCATGTGATCAGTGCCCGATCAGCCACGTCATCAGTGCATGCGCAGTCACGTCATCAGTGCATGATAGCCACGTGATCAGTGCATGCTCAGTCACGTGATCTGGACTTGATCAGCCACGTGATCAGTGCCTGCAGAGTCACGTGATCAGGGCCTGCTGAGCTGCGTGATTCCTGCCGGCTCATCTGCATGACAATTGCCAGCTGAGCTGCGTGATTCCTGTCGGCTCATCTGCTTGACAATTGCCAGCTGAGCTGCGTGATTCCTGCCTGGTCACGTGCTTGATTATTGCCAGTTGAGCAGCATGATTCGTCACTGCTGAGCTCCATGCTTATTGCCTGCTGGTTGCGTGGTTCGTGTCTGCTCAGCTCTTTGAGTATTGCCTCCTGAGGTCCCTGTTCGGTCGCCACCTGCCGGGGACCAGCCCCAACTGATCCAGGGTATTTGAAGGAGAGATGGCCTAGGCGACTATTTATATGCTAATCAGAGATGTCAAGAATAATAGTATGAGGAGAGCTCAGTAGGAAAATTCGGTGGAGAAAAGAGACTGAGTAGCTTGGTTTACGCGGAAGACCAATCAAACTTCAAGACAAGAAGTTTGCACCACTTACGTAGGCCGCAGGCGCCCTCTCGAAAAGCGAAAGGTGCCTCACCCTAGACACCTTCTCGAGTGGGTCTTAGCAGCCCAGGCATAATTAGTAAGCGTGGTGGGTTCCGCGCTCCAGATGGAGACTCAGCTGGAAGTTAAAGGGAAGAATGACAAGGAACTTTATGAATTGGAGCTCTAAGTTAACTCTTTGACAGAGAGAGCGAGATGGTGGTGGGGGACAGCCCCCAGTGAAATCAGAGGTGAGAGCACAAAGCAATACAGTAGGCAGACTCCGGTTTTTTTTGGGGGGAGATGCTCGAGAATATCCGGGTGGACTCCTGAGGCTCGATCCCGCATTTGCGTATGCCGAGCCTCCTTCCTCATGACCTTTGTCCAGAGTGGAATGCCTCCCCGGCTCCCGGCACATGATCAGTGCATGCTCAGTCACGATATCAGTGCCTGCTCAGCCACGTGATCACTGACGGCACAGTCACGTGATCAGCGCCTCTCAGTCACGTGATCACCGTATGATAAACACGTGATCAGTGAACGACCAGCCACGTGATCACTGCATGCGCGGTCAGGTGGTCAGTTCCTGATCAGCCACCTGATCAGTGCGTGCACAGTCCCCTGATCAGCGCCTGTCAGTCACTGATCACTGCCTGACAAACACGTGATCAGTGCCCGAACAGCCACGTCATCAGTGCATGCGCAGTCACGTGATCAGTGCATGATAGCCACGTGATCAGTGCGTGCACAGTCCCATGATCAGCGCCTGTCAGTCACTGATCATTGCCTGATAAACACGTGATCAGTGCATGATGAGCCATGTGATCAGTGCCCGGTCAGCCACGTCATCAGTGCATGCGCAGTCACGTCATCAGTGCATGATAGCCACGTGATCAGTGCATGCTCAGTCACGTGATCTGGACTTGATCAGCCACGTGATCAGTGCCTGCAGAGTCACGTGATCAGGGCCTCCTGAGCTGCGTGATTCCTGCCGGCTCATCTGCATGACAATTGCCAGCTGAGCTGCGTGATTCCTGTCGGCTCATCTGCTTGACAATTGCCAGCTGAGCTGCGTGATTCCTGCCTGGTCACGTGCTTGATTATTGCCAGTTGAGCAGCATGATTCGTCACTGCTGAGCTCCATGCTTATTGCCTGCTGATTGCGTGGTTCGTGTCTGCTCAGCTCTTTGAGTATTGCCTCCTGAGGTCCCTGTTCGGTCGCCACCTGCCGGGGACCAGCCCCAACTGATCCAGGGTATTCGAAAGAGAGATGGCCTAGGCGACTATTTATATGCTAATCAGAGATGTCAAGAATAATAGTATGAGGAGAGCTCAGTAGGAAAATTCGGTGGAGAAAAGAGACTGAGTAGCTTGGTTTACGCGGAAGACCAATCAAACTTCAAGACAAGAAGTTTGCACCACTTACGTAGGCCGCAGGCGCCCTCTCGAATAGCGAAAGGTGCCTCACCCTAGACACCTTCTCGAGTGGGTCTTAGCAGCCCAGGCATAATTAGTAAGCGTGGTGGGTTCCGCGCTCCAGATGGAGACTCAGCTGGAAGTTAAAGGGAAGAATGGCAAGGAACTTTATGAATTGGAGCTGTAAGTTAACTCTTTGACAGAGAGAGCGAGATGGTGGTGGGGGACAGCCCCCAGTGAAATCAGAGGTGCGAGCACAAAGCAATACAGTAGGCAGACTCCGGTTTTTTTGGGGGGGGGGAGATGCTCGAGAACATCCGGGTGGACTCCTGAGGCTCGATCCCGCATTTGCGTATGCCGAGCCTCCTTCCTCATGACCTTTGTCCAGAGTGGAATGCCTCCCCGGCTCCCGGCACATGATCAGTGCATGCTCAGTCACGATATCAGTGCCTGCTCAGCCACGTGATCACTGACGGCACAGTCACGTGATCAGCGCCTCTCAGTCACGTGATCACCGTATGATAAACACGTGATCAGTGAACGACCAGTCACGTGATCACTGCATGCGCGGTCAGGTGGTCAGTTCCTGATCAGCCACCTGATCAGTGCGTGCACAGTCCCATGATCAGCGCCTGTCAGTCACTGATCATTGCCTGATAAACACGTGATCAGTGCATGATGAGCCATGTGATCAGTGCCCGATCAGCCACGTCATCAGTGCATGCGCAGTCACGTCATCAGTGCATGATAGCCACGTGATCAGTGCATGCTCAGTCACGTGATCAGGACTTGATCAGCCACGTGATCAGTGCCTGCTGAGCTGGGTGATTCCTGCCGGCTCATCTGCATGACAATTGCCATCTGAGCTGCGTGATTCCTGTCGGCTCATCTGCTTGACAATTGCCAGCTGAGCTGCGTGATTCCTGCCTGGTCACGTGCTTGATTATTGCCAGTTGAGCAGCATGATTCGTCACTGCTGAGCTCCATGCTTATTGCCTGCTGATTGCGTGGTTCGTGTCTGCTCAGCTCTTTGAGTATTGCCTCCTGAGGTCCCTGTTCGGTCGCCACCTGCCGGGGACCAGCCCCAACTGATCCAGGGTATTCGAAGGAGAGATGGCCTAGGCGACTATTTATATGCTAATCAGAGATGTCAAGAATAATAGTATGAGGAGAGCTCAGTAGGAAAATTCGGTGGAGAAAAGAGACTGAGTAGCTTGGTTTACGCGGAAGACCAATCAAACTTCAAGACAAGAAGTTTGCACCACTTACGTAGGCCGCAGGCGCCCTCTCGAATAGCGAAAGGTGCCTCACCCTAGACACCTTCTCGAGTGGGTCTTAGCAGCCCAGGCATAATTAGTAAGCGTGGTGGGTTCCGCGCTCCAGATGGAGACTCAGCTGGAAGTTAAAGGGAAGAATGACAAGGAACTTTATGAATTGGAGCTGTAAGTTAACTCTTTGACAGAGAGAGCGAGATGGTGGTGGGGGACAGCCCCCAGTGAAATCAGAGGTGAGAGCACAAAGCAATACAGTAGGCAGACTCCGGTTTTTTTGGGGGAGATGCTCGAGAACATCCGGGTGGACTCCTGAGGCTCGATCCCGCATTTGCGTATGCCGAGCCTCCTTCCTCATGACCTTTGTCCAGAGTGGAATGCCTCCCCGGCTCCCGGCACATGATCAGTGCATGCTCAGTCACGATATCAGTGCCTGCTCAGCCACGTGATCACTGACGGCACAGTCACGTGATCAGCGCCTCTCAGTCACGTGATCACCGTATGATAAACACGTGATCAGTGAACGACCAGCCACGTGATCACTGCATGCGCGGTCAGGTGGTCAGTTCCTGATCAGCCACCTGATCAGTGCGTGCACAGTCCCCTGATCAGCGCCTGTCAGTCACTGATCACTGCCTGATAAACACGTGATCAGTGCCCGAACAGCCACGTCATCAGTGCATGCGCAGTCACGTGATCAGTGCATGATAGCCACGTGATCAGTGCGTGCACAGTCCCATGATCAGCGCCTGTCAGTCACTGATCATTGCCTGATAAACACGTGATCAGTGCATGATGAGCCATGTGATCAGTGCCCGATCAGCCACGTCATCAGTGCATGCGCAGTCACGTCATCAGTGCATGATAGCCACGTGATCAGTGCATGCTCAGTCACGTGATCTGGACTTGATCAGCCACGTGATCAGTGCCTGCAGAGTCACGTGATCAGGGCCTGCTGAGCTGCGTGATTCCTGCGGCTCATCTGCTTGACAATTGCCAGCTGAGCTGCGTGATTCCTGCCTGGTCACGTGCTTGATTATTGCCAGTTGAGCAGCATGATTTGTCACTGCTGAGCTCCATGCTTATTGCCTGCTGATTGCGTGGTTCGTGTCTGCTCAGCTCTTTGAGTATTGCCTCCTGAGGTCCCTGTTCGGTCGCCACCTGCCGGGGACCAGCCCCAACTGATCCAGGGTATTCGAAGGAGAGATGGCCTAGGCGACTATTTATATGCTAATCAGAGATGTCAAGAATAATAGTATGAGGAGAGCTCAGTAGGAAAATTCGGTGGAGAAAAGAGACTGAGTAGCTTGGTTTACGCGGAAGACCAATCAAACTTCAAGACAAGAAGTTTGCACCACTTACGTAGGCCGCAGGCGCCCTCTCGAATAGCGAAAGGTGCCTCACCCTAGACACCTTCTCGAGTGGGTCTTAGCAGCCCAGGCATAATTAGTAAGCGTGGTGGGTTCCGCGCTCCAGATGGAGACTCAGCTGGAAGTTAAAGGGAAGAATGACAAGGAACTTTATGAATTGGAGCTGTAAGTTAACTCTTTGACAGAGAGAGCGAGATGGTGGTGGGGGACAGCCCCCAGTGAAATCAGAGGTGAGAGCACAAAGCAATACAGTAGGCAGACTCCGGTTTTTTTGGGGGAGATGCTCGAGAATATCCGGGTGGACTCCTGAGGCTCGATCCCGCATTTGCGTATGCCGAGCCTCCTTCCTCATGACCTTTGTCCAGAGTGGAATGCCTCCCCGGCTCCCGGCACATGATCAGTGCATGCTCAGTCACGATATCAGTGCCTGCTCAGCCACGTGATCACTGACGGCACAGTCACGTGATCAGCGCCTCTCAGTCACGTGATCACCGTATGATAAACACGTGATCAGTGAACGACCAGCCACGTGATCACTGCATGCGCGGTCAGGTGGTCAGTTCCTGATCAGCCACCTGATCAGTGCGTGCACAGTCCCCTGATCAGCGCCTGTCAGTCACTGATCACTGCCTGATAAACACGTGATCAGTGCCCGAACAGCCACGTCATCAGTGCATGCGCAGTCACGTGATCAGTGCATGATAGCCACGTGATCAGTGCGTGCACAGTCCCATGATCAGCGCCTGTCAGTCACTGATCATTGCCTGATAAACACGTGATCAGTGCATGATGAGCCATGTGATCAGTGCCCGATCAGCCACGTCATCAGTGCATGCGCAGTCACGTCATCAGTGCATGATAGCCACGTGATCAGTGCATGCTCAGTCACGTGATCTGGACTTGATCAGCCACGTGATCAGTGCCTGCAGAGTCACGTGATCAGGGCCTGCTGAGCTGCGTGATTCCTGCCGGCTCATCTGCATGACAATTGCCAGCTGAGCTGCGTGATTCCTGTCGGCTCATCTGCTTGACAATTGCCAGCTGAGCTGCGTGATTCCTGCCTGGTCACGTGCTTGATTATTGCCAGTTGAGCAGCATGATTCGTCACTGCTGAGCTCCATGCTTATTGCCTGCTGATTGCGTGGTTCGTGTCTGCTCAGCTCTTTGAGTATTGCCTCCTGAGGTCCCTGTTCGGTCGCCACCTGCCGGGGACCAGCCCCAACTGATCCAGGGTATTCGAAGGAGAGATGGCCTAGGCGACTATTTATATGCTAATCAGAGATGTCAAGAATAATAGTATGAGGAGAGCTCAGTAGGAAAATTCGGTGGAGAAAAGAGACTGAGTAGCTTGGTTTACGCGGAAGACCAATCAAACTTCAAGACAAGAAGTTTGCACCACTTACGTAGGCCGCAGGCGCCCTCTCGAATAGCGAAAGGTGCCTCACCCTAGACACCTTCTCGAGTGGGTCTTAGCAGCCCAGGCATAATTAGTAAGCGTGGTGGGTTCCGCGCTCCAGATGGAGACTCAGCTGGAAGTTAAAGGGAAGAATGACAAGGAACTTTATGAATTGGAGCTGTAAGTTAACTCTTTGACAGAGAGAGCGAGATGGTGGTGGGGGACAGCCCCCAGTGAAATCAGAGGTGAGAGCACAAAGCAATACAGTAGGCAGACTCCGGTTTTTTGGGGGGAGATGCTCGAGAATATCCGGGTGGACTCCTGAGGCTCGATCCCGCATTTGCGTATGCCGAGCCTCCTTCCTCATGACCTTTGTCCAGAGTGGAATGCCTCCCCGGCTCCCGGCACATGATCAGTGCATGCTCAGTCACGATATCAGTGCCTGCTCAGCCACGTGATCACTGACGGCACAGTCACGTGATCAGCGCCTCTCAGTCACGTGATCACCGTATGATAAACACGTGATCAGTGAACGACCAGCCACGTGATCACTGCATGCGCGGTCAGGTGGTCAGTTCCTGATCAGCCACCTGATCAGTGCGTACAGTCCCCTGATCAGCGCCTGTCAGTCACTGATCACTGCCTGATAAACACGTGATCAGTGCCCGAACAGCCACGTCATCAGTGCATGCGCAGTCACGTGATCAGTGCATGATAGCCACGTGATCAGTGCGTGCACAGTCCCATGATCAGCGCCTGTCAGTCACTGATCATTGCCTGATAAACACGTGATCAGTGCATGATGAGCCATGTGATCAGTGCCCGATCAGCCACGTCATCAGTGCATGCGCAGTCACGTCATCAGTGCATGATAGCCACGTGATCAGTGCATGCTCAGTCACGTGATCTGGACTTGATCAGCCACGTGATCAGTGCCTGCAGAGTCACGTGATCAGGGCCTGCTGAGCTGCGTGATTCCTGCCGGCTCATCTGCATGACAATTGCCAGCTGAGCTGCGTGATTCCTGTCGGCTCATCTGCTTGACAATTGCCAGCTGAGCTGCGTGATTCCTGCCTGGTCACGTGCTTGATTATTGCCAGTTGAGCAGCATGATTCGTCACTGCTGAGCTCCATGCTTATTGCCTGCTGATTGCGTGGTTCGTGTCTGCTCAGCTCTTTGAGTATTGCCTCCTGAGGTCCCTGTTCGGTCGCCACCTGCCGGGGACCAGCCCCAACTGATCCAGGGTATTCGAAGGAGAGATGGCCTAGGCGACTATTTATATGCTAATCAGAGATGTCAAGAATAATAGTATGAGGAGAGCTCAGTAGGAAAATTCGGTGGAGAAAAGAGACTGAGTAGCTTGGTTTACGCGGAAGACCAATCAAACTTCAAGACAAGAAGTTTGCACCACTTACGTAGGCCGCAGGCGCCCCCTCGAATAGCGAAAGGTGCCTCACCCTAGACACCTTCTCGAGTGGGTCTTAGCAGCCCAGGCATAATTAGTAAGCGTGGTGGGTTCCGCGCTCCAGATGGAGACTCAGCTGGAAGTTAAAGGGAAGAATGACAAGGAACTTTATGAATTGGAGCTGTAAGTTAACTCTTTGACAGAGAGAGCGAGATGGTGGTGGGGGACAGCCCCCAGTGAAATCAGAGGTGAGAGCACAAAGCAATACAGTAGGCAGACTCCGGTTTTTTTGGGGGAGATGCTCGAGAATATCCGGGTGGACTCCTGAGGCTCGATCCCGCATTTGCGTATGCCGAGCCTCCTTCCTCATGACCTTTGTCCAGAGTGGAATGCCTCCCCGGCTCCCGGCACATGATCAGTGCATGCTCAGTCACGATATCAGTGCCTGCTCAGCCACGTGATCACTGACGGCACAGTCACGTGATCAGCGCCTCTCAGTCACGTGATCACCGTATGATAAACACGTGATCAGTGAACGACCAGCCACGTGATCACTGCATGCGCGGTCAGGTGGTCAGTTCCTGATCAGCCACCTGATCAGTGCGTGCACAGTCCCCTGATCAGCGCCTGTCAGTCACTGATCACTGCCTGATAAACACGTGATCAGTGCCCGAACAGCCACGTCATCAGTGCATGCGCAGTCACGTGATCAGTGCATGATAGCCACGTGATCAGTGCGTGCACAGTCCCATGATCAGCGCCTGTCAGTCACTGATCATTGCCTGATAAACACGTGATCAGTGCATGATGAGCCATGTGATCAGTGCCCGATCAGCCACGTCATCAGTGCATGCGCAGTCACGTCATCAGTGCATGATAGCCACGTGATCAGTGCATGCTCAGTCACGTGATCTGGACTTGATCAGCCACGTGATCAGTGCCTGCAGAGTCACGTGATCAGGGCCTGCTGAGCTGCGTGATTCCTGCCGGCTCATCTGCATGACAATTGCCATCTGAGCTGCGTGATTCCTGTCGGCTCATCTGCTTGACAATTGCCAGCTGAGCTGCGTGATTCCTGCCTGGTCACGTGCTTGATTATTGCCAGTTGAGCAGCATGATTCGTCACTGCTGAGCTCCATGCTTATTGCCTGCTGATTGCGTGGTTCGTGTCTGCTCAGCTCTTTGAGTATTGCCTCCTGAGGTCCCTGTTCGGTCGCCACCTGCCGGGGACCAGCCCCAACTGATCCAGGGTATTCGAAGGAGAGATGGCCTAGGCGACTATTTATATGCTAATCAGAGATGTCAAGAATAATAGTATGAGGAGAGCTCAGTAGGAAAATTCGGTGGAGAAAAGAGACTGAGTAGCTTGGTTTACGCGGAAGACCAATCAAACTTCAAGACAAGAAGTTTGCACCACTTACGTAGGCCGCAGGGCCCTCTCGAATAGCGAAAGGTGCCTCACCCCAGACACCTTCTCGAGTGGGTCTTAGCAGCCCAGGCATAATTAGTAAGCGTGGTGGGTTCCGCGCTCCAGATGGAGACTCAGCTGGAAGTTAAAGGGAAGAATGACAAGGAACTTTATGAATTGGAGCTGTAAGTTAACTCTTTGACAGAGAGAGCGAGATGGTGGTGGGGGACAGCCCCCAGTGAAATCAGAGGTGAGAGCACAAAGCAATACAGTAGGCAGACTCGGTTTTTTGGGGGGAGATGCTCGAGAATATCCGGGTGGACTCCTGAGGCTCGATCCCGCATTTGCGTATGCCGAGCCTCCTTCCTCATGACCTTTGTCCAGAGTGGAATGCCTCCCCGGCTCCCGGCACATGATCAGTGCATGCTCAGTCACGATATCAGTGCCTGCTCAGCCACGTGATCACTGACGGCACAGTCACGTGATCAGCGCCTCTCAGTCACGTGATCACCGTATGATAAACACGTGATCAGTGAACGACCAGCCACGTGATCACTGCATGCGCGGTCAGGTGGTCAGTTCCTGATCAGCCACCTGATCAGTGCGTGCACAGTCCCCTGATCAGCGCCTGTCAGTCACTGATCACTGCCTGATAAACACGTGATCAGTGCCCGAACAGCCACGTCATCAGTGCATGCGCAGTCACGTGATCAGTGCATGATAGCCACGTGATCAGTGCGTGCACAGTCCCATGATCAGCGCCTGTCAGTCACTGATCATTGCCTGATAAACACGTGATCAGTGCATGATGAGCCATGTGATCAGTGCCCGATCAGCCACGTCATCAGTGCATGCGCAGTCACGTCATCAGTGCATGATAGCCACGTGATCAGTGCATGCTCAGTCACGTGATCTGGACTTGATCAGCCACGTGATCAGTGCCTGCAGAGTCACGTGATCAGGGCCTGCTGAGCTGCGTGATTCCTGCCGGCTCATCTGCTGACTGCTGAGCTGCGTGATTGCTCATCTGCAGCTGAGCGTGCCGCTGATGCTCCTGATTCCTGTCGGCTCATCTGCTTGACAATTGCCAGCTGAGCTGCGTGATTCCTGCCTGGTCACGTGCTTGATTATTGCCAGTTGAGCAGCATGATTCGTCACTGCTGAGCTCCATGCTTATTGCCTGCTGATTGCGTGGTTCGTGTCTGCTCAGCTCTTTGAGTATTGCCTCCTGAGGTCCCTGTTCGGTCGCCACCTGCCGGGGACCAGCCCCAACTGATCCAGGGTATTCGAAGGAGAGATGGCCTAGGCGACTATTTATATGCTAATCAGAGATGTCAAGAATAATAGTATGAGGAGAGCTCAGTAGGAAAATTCGGTGGAGAAAAGAGACTGAGTAGCTTGGTTTACGCGGAAGACCAATCAAACTTCAAGACAAGAAGTTTGCACCACTTACGTAGGCCGCAGGCGCCCTCTCGAATAGCGAAAGGTGCCTCACCCTAGACACCTTCTCGAGTGGGTCTTAGCAGCCCAGGCATAATTAGTAAGCGTGGTGGGTTCCGCGCTCCAGATGGAGACTCAGCTGGAAGTTAAAGGGAAGAATGACAAGGAACTTTATGAATTGGAGCTGTAAGTTAACTCTTTGACAGAGAGAGCGAGATGGTGGTGGGGGACAGCCCCCAGTGAAATCAGAGGTGAGAGCACAAAGCAATACAGTAGGCAGACTCCGGTTTTTTTGGGGGGAGATGCTCGAGAATATCCGGGTGGACTCCTGAGGCTCGATCCCGCATTTGCGTATGCCGAGCCTCCTTCCTCATGACCTTTGTCCAGAGTGGAATGCCTCCCCGGCTCCCGGCACATGATCAGTGCATGCTCAGTCACGATATCAGTGCCTGCTCAGCCACGTGATCACTGACGGCACAGTCACGTGATCAGCGCCTCTCAGTCACGTGATCACCGTATGATAAACACGTGATCAGTGAACGACCAGCCACGTGATCACTGCATGCGCGGTCAGGTGGTCAGTTCCTGATCAGCCACCTGATCAGTGCGTGCACAGTCCCCTGATCAGCGCCTGTCAGTCACTGATCACTGCCTGATAAACACGTGATCAGTGCCCGAACAGCCACGTCATCAGTGCATGCGCAGTCACGTGATCAGTGCATGATAGCCACGTGATCAGTGCGTGCACAGTCCCATGATCAGCGCCTGTCAGTCACTGATCATTGCCTGATAAACACGTGATCAGTGCATGATGAGCCATGTGATCAGTGCCCGATCAGCCACGTCATCAGTGCATGCGCAGTCACGTCATCAGTGCATGATAGCCACGTGATCAGTGCATGCTCAGTCACGTGATCTGGACTTGATCAGCCACGTGATCAGTGCCTGCAGAGTCACGTGATCAGGCCTGCCTGCTGAGCTGCTGTGATTCCTGCCGGCTCATCTGCATGACAATTGCCAGCTGAGCTGCGTGATTCCTGTCGGCTCATCTGCTTGACAATTGCCAGCTGAGCTGCGTGATTCTGCTGCCCTGGTCACGTGCTTGATTATTGCCAGTTGAGCAGCATGATTCGTCACTGCTGAGCTCCATGCTTATTGCCTGCTGATTGCGTGGTTCGTGTCTGCTCAGCTCTTTGAGTATTGCCTCCTGAGGTCCCTGTTCGGTCGCCACCTGCCGGGGACCAGCCCCAACTGATCCAGGGTATTCGAAGGAGAGATGGCCTAGGCGACTATTTATATGCTAATCAGAGATGTCAAGAATAATAGTATGAGGAGAGCTCAGTAGGAAAATTCGGTGGAGAAAAGAGACTGAGTAGCTTGGTTTACGCGGAAGACCAATCAAACTTCAAGACAAGAAGTTTGCACCACTTACGTAGGCCGCAGGCGCCCTCTCGAATAGCGAAAGGTGCCTCACCCTAGACACCTTCTCGAGTGGGTCTTAGCAGCCCAGGCATAATTAGTAAGCGTGGTGGGTTCCGCGCTCCAGATGGAGACTCAGCTGGAAGTTAAAGGGAAGAATGACAAGGAACTTTATGAATTGGAGCTGTAAGTTAACTCTTTGACAGAGAGAGCGAGATGGTGGTGGGGGACAGCCCCCAGTGAAATCAGAGGTGAGAGCACAAAGCAATACAGTAGGCAGACTCCGGTTTTTTTGGGGGAGATGCTCGAGAATATCCGGGTGGACTCCTGAGGCTCGATCCCGCATTTGCGTATGCCGAGCCTCCTTCCTCATGACCTTTGTCCAGAGTGGAATGCCTCCCCGGCTCCCGGCACATGATCAGTGCATGCTCAGTCACGATATCAGTGCCTGCTCAGCCACGTGATCACTGACGGCACAGTCACGTGATCACCGTATGATAAACACGTGATCAGTGAACGACCAGCCACGTGATCACTGCATGCGCGGTCAGGTGGTCAGTTCCTGATCAGCCACCTGATCAGTGCGTGCACAGTCCCCTGATCAGCGCCTGTCAGTCACTGATCACTGCCTGATAAACACGTGATCAGTGCCCGAACAGCCACGTCATCAGTGCATGCGCAGTCACGTGATCAGTGCATGATAGCCACGTGATCAGTGCGTGCACAGTCCCATGATCAGCGCCTGTCAGTCACTGATCATTGCCTGATAAACACGTGATCAGTGCATGATGAGCCATGTGATCAGTGCCCGATCAGCCACGTCATCAGTGCATGCGCAGTCACGTCATCAGTGCATGATAGCCACGTGATCAGTGCATGCTCAGTCACGTGATCTGGACTTGATCAGCCACGTGATCAGTGCCTGCAGAGTCACGTGATCAGGGCCTGCTGAGCTGCGTGATTCCTGCCGGCTCATCTGCATGACAATTGCCAGCTGAGCTGCGTGATTCCTGTCGGCTCATCTGCTTGACAATTGCCAGCTGAGCTGCGTGATTCCTGCCTGGTCACGTGCTTGATTATTGCCAGTTGAGCAGCATGATTCGTCACTGCTGAGCTCCATGCTTATTGCCTGCTGATTGCGTGGTTCGTGTCTGCTCAGCTCTTTGAGTATTGCCTCCTGAGGTCCCTGTTCGGTCGCCACCTGCCGGGGACCAGCCCCAACTGATCCAGGGTATTCGAAGGAGAGATGGCCTAGGCGACTATTTATATGCTAATCAGAGATGTCAAGAATAATAGTATGAGGAGAGCTCAGTAGGAAAATTCGGTGGAGAAAAGAGACTGAGTAGCTTGGTTTACGCGGAAGACCAATCAAACTTCAAGACAAGAAGTTTGCACCACTTACGTAGGCCGCAGGCGCCCTCTCGAATAGCGAAAGGTGCCTCACCCTAGACACCTTCTCGAGTGGGTCTTAGCAGCCCAGGCATAATTAGTAAGCGTGGTGGGTTCCGCGCTCCAGATGGAGACTCAGCTGGAAGTTAAAGGGAAGAATGACAAGGAACTTTATGAATTGGAGCTGTAAGTTACCTCTTTGACAGAGAGAGCGAGATGGTGGTGGGGGACAGCCCCCAGTGAAATCAGAGGTGAGAGCACAAAGCAATACAGTAGGCAGACTCCGGTTTTTTTGGGGGGAGATGCTCGAGAATATCCGGGTGGACTCCTGAGGCTCGATCCCGCATTTGCGTATGCCGAGCCTCCTTCCTCATGACCTTTGTCCAGAGTGGAATGCCTCCCCGGCTCCCGGCACATGATCAGTGCATGCTCAGTCACGATATCAGTGCCTGCTCAGCCACGTGATCACTGACGGCACAGTCACGTGATCACCGTGATGATAAACACGTGATCAGTGAACGACCAGCCACGTGATCACTGCATGCGCGGTCAGGTGGTCAGTTCCTGATCAGCCACCTGATCAGTGCGTGCACAGTCCCTGATCAGCGCCTGTCAGTCACTTATCACTGCCTGATAAACCGGTGATCAGTGCCCGAACAGCCACGTCATCAGTGCATGCGCAGTCACGTCATCAGCGCATGATATCCACGTGATCAGTGCCTGCTCAGTCACGTGATCAGGGCCTGCTGAGCTGCGTGATTCCTGCCGGCTCATCTGCATGACAATTGCCATCTGAGCTGCGTGATTCCTGTCGGCTCATCTGCTTGACAATTGCCAGCTGAGCTGCGTGATTCCTGCCTGGTCACGTGCTTGATTATTGCCAGTTGAGCAGCATGATTCGTCACTGCTGAGCTCCATGCTTATTGCCTGCTGATTGCGTGGTTCGTGTCTGCTCAGCTCTTTGAGTATTGCCTCCTGAGGTCCCTGTTCGGTCGCCACCTGCCGGGGACCAGCCCCAACTGATCCAGGGTATTCGAAGGAGAGATGGCCTAGGCGACTATTTATATGCTAATCAGAGATGTCAAGAATAATAGTATGAGGAGAGCTCAGTAGGAAAATTCGGTGGAGAAAAGAGACTGAGTAGCTTGGTTTACGCGGAAGACCAATCAAACTTCAAGACAAGAAGTTTGCACCACTTACGTAGGCCGCAGGCGCCCTCTCGAATAGCGAAAGGTGCCTCACCCTAGACACCTTCTCGAGTGGGTCTTAGCAGCCCAGGCATAATTAGTAAGCGTGGTGGGTTCCGCGCTCCAGATGGAGACTCAGCTGGAAGTTAAAGGGAAGAATGACAAGGAACTTTATGAATTGGAGCTGTAAGTTAACTCTTTGACAGAGAGAGCGAGATGGTGGTGGGGGACAGCCCCCAGTGAAATCAGAGGTGAGAGCACAAAGCAATACAGTAGGCAGACTCCGGTTTTTTTGGGGGAGATGCTCGAGAATATCCGGGTGGACTCCTGAGGCTCGATCCCGCATTTGCGTATGCCGAGCCTCCGTCCTCATGACCTTTGTCCAGAGTGGAATGCCTCCCCGGCTCCCGGCACATGATCAGTGCATGCTCAGTCACGATATCAGTGCCTGCTCAGCCACGTGATCACTGACGGCACAGTCACGTGATCAGCGCCTCTCAGTCACGTGATCACCGTATGATAAACACGTGATCAGTGAACGACCAGCCACGTGATCACTGCATGCGCGTCAGGTGTCAGTTCCTGATCAGCCACCTGATCAGTGCGTGCACAGTCCCCTGATCAGCGCCTGTCAGTCACTGATCACTGCCTGATAAACCCGTGATCAGTGCCCGATCAGCCACGTCATCAGTGCATGCGCAGTCACGTCATCAGTGCATGATAGCCACGTGATCAGTGCATGCTCAGTCACGTGATCTGGACTTGATCAGCCACGTGATCAGTGCCTGCAGAGTCACGTGATCAGGGCCTGCTGAGCTGCGTGATTCCTGCCGGCTCATCTGCATGACAATTGCCATCTGAGCTGCGTGATTCCTGTCGGCTCATCTGCTTGACAATTGCCAGCTGAGCTGCGTGATTCCTGCCTGGTCACGTGCTTGATTATTGCCAGTTGAGCAGCATGATTCGTCACTGCTGAGCTCCATGCTTATTGCCTGCTGATTGCGTGGTTCGTGTCTGCTCAGCTCTTTGAGTATTGCCTCCTGAGGTCCCTGTTCGGTCGCCACCTGCCGGGGACCAGCCCCAACTGATCCAGGGTATTCGAAGGAGAGATGGCCTAGGCGACTATTTATATGCTAATCAGAGATGTCAAGAATAATAGTATGAGGAGAGCTCAGTAGGAAAATTCGGTGGAGAAAAGAGACTGAGTAGCTTGGTTTACGCGGAAGACCAATCAAACTTCAAGACAAGAAGTTTGCACCACTTACGTAGGCCGCAGGCGCCCTCTCGAATAGCGAAAGGTGCCTCACCCTAGACACCTTCTCGAGTGGGTCTTAGCAGCCCAGGCATAATTAGTAAGCGTGGTGGGTTCCGCGCTCCAGATGGAGACTCAGCTGGAAGTTAAAGGGAAGAATGACAAGGAACTTTATGAATTGGAGCTGTAAGTTAACTCTTTGACAGAGAGAGCGAGATGGTGGTGGGGGACAGCCCCCAGTGAAATCAGAGGTGAGAGCACAAAGCAATACAGTAGGCAGACTCCGGTTTTTTTGGGGGAGATGCTCGAGAATATCCGGGTGGACTCCTGAGGCTCGATCCCGCATTTGCGTATGCCGAGCCTCCTTCCTCATGACCTTTGTCCAGAGTGGAATGCCTCCCCGGCTCCCGGCACATGATCAGTGCATGCTCAGTCACGATATCAGTGCCTGCTCAGCCACGTGATCACTGACGGCACAGTCACGTGATCAGCGCCTCTCAGTCACGTGATCACCGTATGATAAACACGTGATCAGTGAACGACCAGCCACGTGATCACTGCATGCGCGGTCAGGTGGTCAGTTCCTGATCAGCCACCTGATCAGTGCGTGCACAGTCCCCTGATCAGCGCCTGTCAGTCACTGATCACTGCCTGATAAACACGTGATCAGTGCCCGAACAGCCACGTCATCAGTGCATGCGCAGTCACGTGATCAGTGCATGATAGCCACGTGATCAGTGCGTGCACAGTCCCATGATCAGCGCCTGTCAGTCACTGATCATTGCCTGATAAACACGTGATCAGTGCATGATGAGCCATGTGATCAGTGCCCGATCAGCCACGTCATCAGTGCATGCGCAGTCACGTCATCAGTGCATGATAGCCACGTGATCAGTGCATGCTCAGTCACGTGATCTGGACTTGATCAGCCACGTGATCAGTGCCTGCAGAGTCACGTGATCAGGGCCTGCTGAGCTGCGTGATTCCTGCCGGCTCATCTGCATGACAATTGCCATCTGAGCTGCGTGATTCCTGTCGGCTCATCTGCTTGACAATTGCCAGCTGAGCTGCGTGATTCCTGCCTGGTCACGTGCTTGATTATTGCCAGTTGAGCAGCATGATTCGTCACTGCTGAGCTCCATGCTTATTGCCTGCTGATTGCGTGGTTCGTGTCTGCTCAGCTCTTTGAGTATTGCCTCCTGAGGTCCCTGTTCGGTCGCCACCTGCCGGGGACCAGCCCCAACTGATCCAGGGTATTCGAAGGAGAGATGGCCTAGGCGACTATTTATATGCTAATCAGAGATGTCAAGAATAATAGTATGAGGAGAGCTCAGTAGGAAAATTCGGTGGAGAAAAGAGACTGAGTAGCTTGGTTTACGCGGAAGACCAATCAAACTTCAAGACAAGAAGTTTGCACCACTTACGTAGGCCGCAGGCGCCCTCTCGAATAGCGAAAGGTGCCTCACCCTAGACACCTTCTCGAGTGGGTCTTAGCAGCCCAGGCATAATTAGTAAGCGTGGTGGGTTCCGCGCTCCAGATGGAGACTCAGCTGGAAGTTAAAGGGAAGAATGACAAGGAACTTTATGAATTGGAGCTGTAAGTTAACTCTTTGACAGAGAGAGCGAGATGGTGGTGGGGGACAGCCCCCAGTGAAATCAGAGGTGAGAGCACAAAGCAATACAGTAGGCAGACTCCGGTTTTTTTGGGGGGAGATGCTCGAGAATATCCGGGTGGACTCCTGAGGCTCGATCCCGCATTTGCGTATGCCGAGCCTCCTTCCTCATGACCTTTGTCCAGAGTGGAATGCCTCCCCGGCTCCCGGCACATGATCAGTGCATGCTCAGTCACGATATCAGTGCCTGCTCAGCCACGTGATCACTGACGGCACAGTCACGTGATCACCGTATGATAAACACGTGATCAGTGAACGACCAGCCACGTGATCACTGCATGCGCGGTCAGGTGGTCAGTTCCTGATCAGCCACCTGATCAGTGCGTGCACAGTCCCCTGATCAGCGCCTGTCAGTCACTGATCACTGCCTGATAAACACGTGATCAGTGCCCGAACAGCCACGTCATCAGTGCATGCGCAGTCACGTGATCAGTGCATGATAGCCACGTGATCAGTGCGTGCACAGTCCCATGATCAGCGCCTGTCAGTCACTGATCATTGCCTGATAAACACGTGATCAGTGCATGATGAGCCATGTGATCAGTGCCCGATCAGCCACGTCATCAGTGCATGCGCAGTCACGTCATCAGTGCATGATAGCCACGTGATCAGTGCATGCTCAGTCACGTGATCTGGACTTGATCAGCCACGTGATCAGTGCCTGCAGAGTCACGTGATCAGGGCCTGCTGAGCTGCGTGATTCCTGCCGGCTCATCTGCATGACAATTGCCATCTGAGCTGCGTGATTCCTGTCGGCTCATCTGCTTGACAATTGCCAGCTGAGCTGCGTGATTCCTGCCTGGTCACGTGCTTGATTATTGCCAGTTGAGCAGCATGATTCGTCACTGCTGAGCTCCATGCTTATTGCCTGCTGATTGCGTGGTTCGTGTCTGCTCAGCTCTTTGAGTATTGCCTCCTGAGGTCCCTGTTCGGTCGCCACCTGCCGGGGACCAGCCCCAACTGATCCAGGGTATTCGAAGGAGAGATGGCCTAGGCGACTATTTATATGCTAATCAGAGATGTCAAGAATAATAGTATGAGGAGAGCTCAGTAGGAAAATTCGGTGGAGAAAAGAGACTGAGTAGCTTGGTTTACGCGGAAGACCAATCAAACTTCAAGACAAGAAGTTTGCACCACTTACGTAGGCCGCAGGCGCCTCTCGAATAGCGAAAGGTGCCTCACCCTAGACACCTTCTCGAGTGGGTCTTAGCAGCCCAGGCATAATTAGTAAGCGTGGTGGGTTCCGCGCTCCAGATGGAGACTCAGCTGGAAGTTAAAGGGAAGAATGACAAGGAACTTTATGAATTGGAGCTGTAAGTTAACTCTTTGACAGAGAGAGCGAGATGGTGGTGGGGGACAGCCCCCAGTGAAATCAGAGGTGAGAGCACAAAGCAATACAGTAGGCAGACTCCGGTTTTTTGGGGGGAGATGCTCGAGAATATCCGGGTGGACTCCTGAGGCTCGATCCCGCATTTGCGTATGCCGAGCCTCCTTCCTCATGACCTTTGTCCAGAGTGGAATGCCTCCCCGGCTCCCGGCACATGATCAGTGCATGCTCAGTCACGATATCAGTGCCTGCTCAGCCACGTGATCACTGACGGCACAGTCACGTGATCAGCGCCTCTCAGTCACGTGATCACCGTATGATAAACACGTGATCAGTGAACGACCAGCCACGTGATCACTGCATGCGCGGTCAGGTGGTCAGTTCCTGATCAGCCACCTGATCAGTGCGTGCACAGTCCCCTGATCAGCGCCTGTCAGTCACTGATCACTGCCTGATAAACACGTGATCAGTGCCCGAACAGCCACGTCATCAGTGCATGCGCAGTCACGTGATCAGTGCATGATAGCCACGTGATCAGTGCGTGCACAGTCCCATGATCAGCGCCTGTCAGTCACTGATCATTGCCTGATAAACACGTGATCAGTGCATGATGAGCCATGTGATCAGTGCCCGATCAGCCACGTCATCAGTGCATGCGCAGTCACGTCATCAGTGCATGATAGCCACGTGATCAGTGCATGCTCAGTCACGTGATCTGGACTTGATCAGCCACGTGATCAGTGCCTGCAGAGTCACGTGATCAGGGCCTGCTGAGTGAGGGCCTGCTGCTGACTGCGTGATTGCGTGATTCCTGCCGGCTCATCTGCATGACAATTGCCAGCTGAGCTGCGTGATTCCTGTCGGCTCATCTGCTTGACAATTGCCAGCTGAGCTGCGTGATTCCTGCCTGGTCACGTGCTTGATTATTGCCAGTTGAGCAGCATGATTCGTCACTGCTGAGCTCCATGCTTATTGCCTGCTGATTGCGTGGTTCGTGTCTGCTCAGCTCTTTGAGTATTGCCTCCTGAGGTCCCTGTTCGGTCGCCACCTGCCGGGGACCAGCCCCAACTGATCCAGGGTATTCGAAGGAGAGATGGCCTAGGCGACTATTTATATGCTAATCAGAGATGTCAAGAATAATAGTATGAGGAGAGCTCAGTAGGAAAATTCGGTGGAGAAAAGAGACTGAGTAGCTTGGTTTACGCGGAAGACCAATCAAACTTCAAGACAAGAAGTTTGCACCACTTACGTAGGCCGCAGGCGCCCTCTCGAATAGCGAAAGGTGCCTCACCCTAGACACCTTCTCGAGTGGGTCTTAGCAGCCCAGGCATAATTAGTAAGCGTGGTGGGTTCCGCGCTCCAGATGGAGACTCAGCTGGAAGTTAAAGGGAAGAATGACAAGGAACTTTATGAATTGGAGCTGTAAGTTACTCTTTGACAGAGAGAGCGAGATGGTGGTGGGGGACAGCCCCCAGTGAAATCAGAGGTGAGAGCACAAAGCAATACAGTAGGCAGACTCCGTTTTTTTGGGGGGAGATGCTCGAGAATATCCGGGTGGACTCCTGAGGCTCGATCCCGCATTTGCGTATGCCGAGCCTCCTTCCTCATGACCTTTGTCCAGAGTGGAATGCCTCCCCGGCTCCCGGCACATGATCAGTGCATGCTCAGTCACGATATCAGTGCCTGCTCAGCCACGTGATCACTGACGGCACAGTCACGTGATCAGCGCCTCTCAGTCACGTGATCACCGTATGATAAACACGTGATCAGTGAACGACCAGCCACGTGATCACTGCATGCGCGGTCAGGTGGTCAGTTCCTGATCAGCCACCTGATCAGTGCGTGCACAGTCCCCTGATCAGCGCCTGTCAGTCACTGATCACTGCCTGATAAACACGTGATCAGTGCCCGAACAGCCACGTCATCAGTGCATGCGCAGTCACGTGATCAGTGCATGATAGCCACGTGATCAGTGCGTGCACAGTCCCATGATCAGCGCCTGTCAGTCACTGATCATTGCCTGATAAACACGTGATCAGTGCATGATGAGCCATGTGATCAGTGCCCGATCAGCCACGTCATCAGTGCATGATCAGTCACGTCATCAGTGCATGATAGCCACGTGATCAGTGCATGCTCAGTCACGTGATCTGGACTTGATCAGCCACGTGATCAGTGCCTGCAGAGTCACGTGATCAGGGCCTGCTGAGCTGCGTGATTCCTGCCGGCTCATCTGCATGACAATTGCCATCTGAGCTGCGTGATTCCTGTCGGCTCATCTGCTTGACAATTGCCAGCTGAGCTGCGTGATTCCTGCCTGGTCACGTGCTTGATTATTGCCAGTTGAGCAGCATGATTCGTCACTGCTGAGCTCCATGCTTATTGCCTGCTGATTGCGTGGTTCGTGTCTGCTCAGCTCTTTGAGTATTGCCTCCTGAGGTCCCTGTTCGGTCGCCACCTGCCGGGGACCAGCCCCAACTGATCCAGGGTATTCGAAGGAGAGATGGCCTAGGCGACTATTTATATGCTAATCAGAGATGTCAAGAATAATAGTATGAGGAGAGCTCAGTAGGAAAATTCGGTGGAGAAAAGAGACTGAGTAGCTTGGTTTACGCGGAAGACCAATCAAACTTCAAGACAAGAAGTTTGCACCACTTACGTAGGCCGCAGGCGCCCTCTCGAATAGCGAAAGGTGCCTCACCCTAGACACCTTCTCGAGTGGGTCTTAGCAGCCCAGGCATAATTAGTAAGCGTGGTGGGTTCCGCGCTCCAGATGGAGACTCAGCTGGAAGTTAAAGGGAAGAATGACAAGGAACTTTATGAATTGGAGCTGTAAGTTAACTCTTTGACAGAGAGAGCGAGATGGTGGTGGGGGACAGCCCCCAGTGAAATCAGAGGTGAGAGCACAAAGCAATACAGTAGGCAGACTCCGGTTTTTTGGGGGGAGATGCTCGAGAATATCCGGGTGGACTCCTGAGGCTCGATCCCGCATTTGCGTATGCCGAGCCTCCTTCCTCATGACCTTTGTCCAGAGTGGAATGCCTCCCCGGCTCCCGGCACATGATCAGTGCATGCTCAGTCACGATATCAGTGCCTGCTCAGCCACGTGATCACTGACGGCACAGTCACGTGATCAGCGCCTCTCAGTCACGTGATCACCGTATGATAAACACGTGATCAGTGAACGACCAGCCACGTGATCACTGCATGCGCGGTCAGGTGGTCAGTTCCTGATCAGCCACCTGATCAGTGCGTGCACAGTCCCCTGATCAGCGCCTGTCAGTCACTGATCACTGCCTGATAAACACGTGATCAGTGCCCGAACAGCCACGTCATCAGTGCATGCGCAGTCACGTGATCAGTGCATGATAGCCACGTGATCAGTGCGTGCACAGTCCCATGATCAGCGCCTGTCAGTCACTGATCATTGCCTGATAAACACGTGATCAGTGCATGATGAGCCATGTGATCAGTGCCCGATCAGCCACGTCATCAGTGCATGCGCAGTCACGTCATCAGTGCATGATAGCCACGTGATCAGTGCATGCTCAGTCACGTGATCTGGACTTGATCAGCCACGTGATCAGTGCCTGCAGAGTCACGTGATCAGGGCCTGCTGAGCTGCGTGATTCCTGCCGGCTCATCTGCATGACAATTGCCATCTGAGCTGCGTGATTCCTGTCGGCTCATCTGCTGACATTGCCAGCTGAGCTGCGTGATTCCTGCCGGCTCATCTGCATGACAATTGCCAGCTGAGCTGCGTGATTCCTGTCGGCTCATCTGCTTGACAATTGCCAGCTGAGCTGCGTGATTCCTGCCTGGTCACGTGCTTGATTATTGCCAGTTGAGCAGCATGATTCGTCACTGCTGAGCTCCATGCTTATTGCCTGCTGATTGCGTGGTTCGTGTCTGCTCAGCTCTTTGAGTATTGCCTCCTGAGGTCCCTGTTCGGTCGCCACCTGCCGGGGACCAGCCCCAACTGATCCAGGGTATTCGAAGGAGAGATGGCCTAGGCGACTATTTATATGCTAATCAGAGATGTCAAGAATAATAGTATGAGGAGAGCTCAGTAGGAAAATTCGGTGGAGAAAAGAGACTGAGTAGCTTGGTTTACGCGGAAGACCAATCAAACTTCAAGACAAGAAGTTTGCACCACTTACGTAGGCCGCAGGCGCCCTCTCGAATAGCGAAAGGTGCCTCACCCTAGACACCTTCTCGAGTGGGTCTTAGCAGCCCAGGCATAATTAGTAAGCGTGGTGGGTTCCGCGCTCCAGATGGAGACTCAGCTGGAAGTTAAAGGGAAGAATGACAAGGAACTTTATGAATTGGAGCTGTAAGTTAACTCTTTGACAGAGAGAGCGAGATGGTGGTGGGGGACAGCCCCCAGTGAAATCAGAGGTGAGAGCACAAAGCAATACAGTAGGCAGACTCCGGTTTTTTTGGGGGGAGATGCTCGAGAATATCCGGGTGGACTCCTGAGGCTCGATCCCGCATTTGCGTATGCCGAGCCTCCTTCCTCATGACCTTTGTCCAGAGTGGAATGCCTCCCCGGCTCCCGGCACATGATCAGTGCATGCTCAGTCACGATATCAGTGCCTGCTCAGCCACGTGATCACTGACGGCACAGTCACGTGATCAGCGCCTCTCAGTCACGTGATCACCGTATGATAAACACGTGATCAGTGAACGACCAGCCACGTGATCACTGCATGCGCGGTCAGGTGGTCAGTTCCTGATCAGCCACCTGATCAGTGCGTGCACAGTCCCCTGATCAGCGCCTGTCAGTCACTGATCACTGCCTGATAAACACGTGATCAGTGCCCGAACAGCCACGTCATCAGTGCATGCGCAGTCACGTGATCAGTGCATGATAGCCACGTGATCAGTGCGTGCACAGTCCCATGATCAGCGCCTGTCAGTCACTGATCATTGCCTGATAAACACGTGATCAGTGCATGATGAGCCATGTGATCAGTGCCCGATCAGCCACGATCAGCCAGTGATCATGCGCAGTCACGTGATCAGTGCAGTGCGTGATGTCATCTGTGCATGCTCAGTCGTGATCTGATCTGTGATCAGTGACGTGATCAGTGCCTGCAGAGTCACGTGATCAGCATCTGGGCCTGCTGAGCTGCGTGATTCCTGCCGGCTCATCTGCATGACAATTGCCAGCTGAGCTGCGTGATTCCTGTCGGCTCATCTGCTTGACAATTGCCAGCTGAGCTGCGTGATTCCTGCCTGGTCACGTGCTTGATTATTGCCAGTTGAGCAGCATGATTCGTCACTGCTGAGCTCCATGCTTATTGCCTGCTGATTGCGTGGTTCGTGTCTGCTCAGCTCTTTGAGTATTGCCTCCTGAGGTCCCTGTTCGGTCGCCACCTGCCGGGGACCAGCCCCAACTGATCCAGGGTATTCGAAGGAGAGATGGCCTAGGCGACTATTTATATGCTAATCAGAGATGTCAAGAATAATAGTATGAGGAGAGCTCAGTAGGAAAATTCGGTGGAGAAAAGAGACTGAGTAGCTTGGTTTACGCGGAAGACCAATCAAACTTCAAGACAAGAAGTTTGCACCACTTACGTAGGCCGCAGGCGCCCTCTCGAATAGCGAAAGGTGCCTCACCCTAGACACCTTCTCGAGTGGGTCTTAGCAGCCCAGGCATAATTAGTAAGCGTGGTGGGTTCCGCGCTCCAGATGGAGACTCAGCTGGAAGTTAAAGGGAAGAATGACAAGGAACTTTATGAATTGGAGCTGTAAGTTAACTCTTTGACAGAGAGAGCGAGATGGTGGTGGGGGACAGCCCCCAGTGAAATCAGAGGTGAGAGCACAAAGCAATACAGTAGGCAGACTCCGGTTTTTTTGGGGGGAGATGCTCGAGAATATCCGGGTGGACTCCTGAGGCTCGATCCCGCATTTGCGTATGCCGAGCCTCCTTCCTCATGACCTTTGTCCAGAGTGGAATGCCTCCCCGGCTCCCGGCACATGATCAGTGCATGCTCAGTCACGATATCAGTGCCTGCTCAGCCACGTGATCACTGACGGCACAGTCACGTGATCAGCGCCTCTCAGTCACGTGATCACCGTATGATAAACACGTGATCAGTGAACGACCAGCCACGTGATCACTGCATGCGCGGTCAGGTGGTCAGTTCCTGATCAGCCACCTGATCAGTGCGTGCACAGTCCCCTGATCAGCGCCTGTCAGTCACTGATCACTGCCTGATAAACACGTGATCAGTGCCCGAACAGCCACGTCATCAGTGCATGCGCAGTCACGTGATCAGTGCATGATAGCCACGTGATCAGTGCGTGCACAGTCCCATGATCAGCGCCTGTCAGTCACTGATCATTGCCTGATAAACACGTGATCAGTGCATGATGAGCCATGTGATCAGTGCCCGATCAGCCACGTCATCAGTGCATGCGCAGTCACGTCATCAGTGCATGATAGCCACGTGATCAGTGCATGCTCAGTCACGTGATCTGGACTTGATCAGCCACGTGATCAGTGCCTGCAGAGTCACGTGATCAGGGCCTGCTGAGCTGCGTGATTCCTGCCGGCTCATCTGCATGACAATTGCCATCTGAGCTGCGTGATTCCTGTCGGCTCATCTGCTTGACAATTGCCAGCTGAGCTGCGTGATTCCTGCCTGGTCACGTGCTTGATTATTGCCAGTTGAGCAGCATGATTCGTCACTGCTGAGCTCCATGCTTATTGCCTGCTGATTGCGTGGTTCGTGTCTGCTCAGCTCTTTGAGTATTGCCTCCTGAGGTCCCTGTTCGGTCGCCACCTGCCGGGGACCAGCCCCAACTGATCCAGGGTATTCGAAGGAGAGATGGCCTAGGCGACTATTTATATGCTAATCAGAGATGTCAAGAATAATAGTATGAGGAGAGCTCAGTAGGAAAATTCGGTGGAGAAAAGAGACTGAGTAGCTTGGTTTACGCGGAAGACCAATCAAACTTCAAGACAAGAAGTTTGCACCACTTACGTAGGCCGCAGGCGCCCTCTCGAATAGCGAAAGGTGCCTCACCCTAGACACCTTCTCGAGTGGGTCTTAGCAGCCCAGGCATAATTAGTAAGCGTGGTGGGTTCCGCGCTCCAGATGGAGACTCAGCTGGAAGTTAAAGGGAAGAATGACAAGGAACTTTATGAATTGGAGCTGTAAGTTAACTCTTTGACAGAGAGAGCGAGATGGTGGTGGGGGACAGCCCCCAGTGAAATCAGAGGTGAGAGCACAAAGCAATACAGTAGGCAGACTCCGGTTTTTTTGGGGGGAGATGCTCGAGAATATCCGGGTGGACTCCTGAGGCTCGATCCCGCATTTGCGTATGCCGAGCCTCCTTCCTCATGACCTTTGTCCAGAGTGGAATGCCTCCCCGGCTCCCGGCACATGATCAGTGCATGCTCAGTCACGATATCAGTGCCTGCTCAGCCACGTGATCACTGACGGCACAGTCACGTGATCAGCGCCTCTCAGTCACGTGATCACCGTATGATAAACACGTGATCAGTGAACGACCAGCCACGTGATCACTGCATGCGCGGTCAGGTGGTCAGTTCCTGATCAGCCACCTGATCAGTGCGTGCACAGTCCCCTGATCAGCGCCTGTCAGTCACTGATCACTGCCTGATAAACACGTGATCAGTGCCCGAACAGCCACGTCATCAGTGCATGCGCAGTCACGTGATCAGTGCATGATAGCCACGTGATCAGTGCGTGCACAGTCCCATGATCAGCGCCTGTCAGTCACTGATCATTGCCTGATAAACACGTGATCAGTGCATGATGAGCCATGTGATCAGTGCCCGATCAGCCACGTCATCAGTGCATGCGCAGTCACGTCATCAGTGCATGATAGCCACGTGATCAGTGCATGCTCAGTCACGTGATCTGGACTTGATCAGCCACGTGATCAGTGCCTGCAGAGTCACGTGATCAGGGCCTGCTGAGCTGCGTGATTCCTGCCGGCTCATCTGCATGACAATTGCCATCTGAGCTGCGTGCTCATCTGCCTGACAATTGCCAGCTGAGCTGCGTGATTCCTGCCGGCTCATCTGCATGACAATTGCCAGCTGAGCTGCGTGATTCCTGCCTGGTCACGTGCTTGATTATTGCCAGTTGAGCAGCATGATTCGTCACTGCTGAGCTCCATGCTTATTGCCTGCTGATTGCGTGGTTCGTGTCTGCTCAGCTCTTTGAGTATTGCCTCCTGAGGTCCCTGTTCGGTCGCCACCTGCCGGGGACCAGCCCCAACTGATCCAGGGTATTCGAAGGAGAGATGGCCTAGGCGACTATTTATATGCTAATCAGAGATGTCAAGAATAATAGTATGAGGAGAGCTCAGTAGGAAAATTCGGTGGAGAAAAGAGACTGAGTAGCTTGGTTTACGCGGAAGACCAATCAAACTTCAAGACAAGAAGTTTGCACCACTTACGTAGGCCGCAGGCGCCCTCTCGAATAGCGAAAGGTGCCTCACCCTAGACACCTTCTCGAGTGGGTCTTAGCAGCCCAGGCATAATTAGTAAGCGTGGTGGGTTCCGCGCTCCAGATGGAGACTCAGCTGGAAGTTAAAGGGAAGAATGACAAGGAACTTTATGAATTGGAGCTGTAAGTTAACTCTTTGACAGAGAGAGCGAGATGGTGGTGGGGGACAGCCCCCAGTGAAATCAGAGGTGAGAGCACAAAGCAATACAGTAGGCAGACTCCGGTTTTTTTGGGGGGAGATGCTCGAGAATATCCGGGTGGACTCCTGAGGCTCGATCCCGCATTTGCGTATGCCGAGCCTCCTTCCTCATGACCTTTGTCCAGAGTGGAATGCCTCCCCGGCTCCCGGCACATGATCAGTGCATGCTCAGTCACGATATCAGTGCCTGCTCAGCCACGTGATCACTGACGGCACAGTCACGTGATCAGCGCCTCTCAGTCACGTGATCACCGTATGATAAACACGTGATCAGTGAACGACCAGCCACGTGATCACTGCATGCGCGGTCAGGTGGTCAGTTCCTGATCAGCCACCTGATCAGTGCGTGCACAGTCCCCTGATCAGCGCCTGTCAGTCACTGATCACTGCCTGATAAACACGTGATCAGTGCCCGAACAGCCACGTCATCAGTGCATGCGCAGTCACGTGATCAGTGCATGATAGCCACGTGATCAGTGCGTGCACAGTCCCATGATCAGCGCCTGTCAGTCACTGATCATTGCCTGATAAACACGTGATCAGTGCATGATGAGCCATGTGATCAGTGCCCGATCAGCCACGTCATCAGTGCATGCGCAGTCACGTCATCAGTGCATGATAGCCACGTGATCAGTGCATGCTCAGTCACGTGATCTGGACTTGATCAGCCACGTGATCAGTGCCTGCAGAGTCACGTGATCAGGGCCTGCTGAGCTGCGTGATTCCTGCCGGCTCATCTGCATGACAATTGCCATCTGAGCTGCGTGATTCCTGTCGGCTCATCTGCTTGACAATTGCCAGCTGAGCTGCGTGATTCCTGCCTGGTCACGTGCTTGATTATTGCCAGTTGAGCAGCATGATTCGTCACTGCTGAGCTCCATGCTTATTGCCTGCTGATTGCGTGGTTCGTGTCTGCTCAGCTCTTTGAGTATTGCCTCCTGAGGTCCCTGTTCGGTCGCCACCTGCCGGGGACCAGCCCCAACTGATCCAGGGTATTCGAAGGAGAGATGGCCTAGGCGACTATTTATATGCTAATCAGAGATGTCAAGAATAATAGTATGAGGAGAGCTCAGTAGGAAAATTCGGTGGAGAAAAGAGACTGAGTAGCTTGGTTTACGCGGAAGACCAATCAAACTTCAAGACAAGAAGTTTGCACCACTTACGTAGGCCGCAGGCGCCCTCTCGAATAGCGAAAGGTGCCTCACCCTAGACACCTTCTCGAGTGGGTCTTAGCAGCCCAGGCATAATTAGTAAGCGTGGTGGGTTCCGCGCTCCAGATGGAGACTCAGCTGGAAGTTAAAGGGAAGAATGACAAGGAACTTTATGAATTGGAGCTGTAAGTTAACTCTTTGACAGAGAGAGCGAGATGGTGGTGGGGGACAGCCCCCAGTGAAATCAGAGGTGAGAGCACAAAGCAATACAGTAGGCAGACTCCGGTTTTTTGGGGGGAGATGCTCGAGAATATCCGGGTGGACTCCTGAGGCTCGATCCCGCATTTGCGTATGCCGAGCCTCCTTCCTCATGACCTTTGTCCAGAGTGGAATGCCTCCCCGGCTCCCGGCACATGATCAGTGCATGCTCAGTCACGATATCAGTGCCTGCTCAGCCACGTGATCACTGACGGCACAGTCACGTGATCAGCGCCTCTCAGTCACGTGATCACCGTATGATAAACACGTGATCAGTGAACGACCAGCCACGTGATCACTGCATGCGCGGTCAGGTGGTCAGTTCCTGATCAGCCACCTGATCAGTGCGTGCACAGTCCCCTGATCAGCGCCTGTCAGTCACTGATCACTGCCTGATAAACACGTGATCAGTGCCCGAACAGCCACGTCATCAGTGCATGCGCAGTCACGTGATCAGTGCATGATAGCCACGTGATCAGTGCGTGCACAGTCCCATGATCAGCGCCTGTCAGTCACTGATCATTGCCTGATAAACACGTGATCAGTGCATGATGAGCCATGTGATCAGTGCCCGATCAGCCACGTCATCAGTGCATGCGCAGTCACGTCATCAGTGCATGATAGCCACGTGATCAGTGCATGCTCAGTCACGTGATCTGGACTTGATCAGCCACGTGATCAGTGCCTGCAGAGTCACGTGATCAGGGCCTGCTGAGCTGCGTGAGGTGCCTGAGCTGCTGGCTCATCTGCTGCCAGCTGAGCTGCGTGATTCCTGCCGGCTCATCTGCATGACAATTGCCAGCTGAGCTGCGTGATTCCTGTCGGCTCATCTGCTTGACAATTGCCAGCTGAGCTGCGTGATTCCTGCCTGGTCACGTGCTTGATTATTGCCAGTTGAGCAGCATGATTCGTCACTGCTGAGCTCCATGCTTATTGCCTGCTGATTGCGTGGTTCGTGTCTGCTCAGCTCTTTGAGTATTGCCTCCTGAGGTCCCTGTTCGGTCGCCACCTGCCGGGGACCAGCCCCAACTGATCCAGGGTATTCGAAGGAGAGATGGCCTAGGCGACTATTTATATGCTAATCAGAGATGTCAAGAATAATAGTATGAGGAGAGCTCAGTAGGAAAATTCGGTGGAGAAAAGAGACTGAGTAGCTTGGTTTACGCGGAAGACCAATCAAACTTCAAGACAAGAAGTTTGCACCACTTACGTAGGCCGCAGGCGCCCTCTCGAATAGCGAAAGGTGCCTCACCCTAGACACCTTCTCGAGTGGGTCTTAGCAGCCCAGGCATAATTAGTAAGCGTGGTGGGTTCCGCGCTCCAGATGGAGACTCAGCTGGAAGTTAAAGGGAAGAATGACAAGGAACTTTATGAATTGGAGCTGTAAGTTAACTCTTTGACAGAGAGAGCGAGATGGTGGTGGGGGACAGCCCCCAGTGAAATCAGAGGTGAGAGCACAAAGCAATACAGTAGGCAGACTCCGGTTTTTTTGGGGGGAGATGCTCGAGAATATCCGGGTGGACTCCTGAGGCTCGATCCCGCATTTGCGTATGCCGAGCCTCCTTCCTCATGACCTTTGTCCAGAGTGGAATGCCTCCCCGGCTCCCGGCACATGATCAGTGCATGCTCAGTCACGATATCAGTGCCTGCTCAGCCACGTGATCACTGACGGCACAGTCACGTGATCAGCGCCTCTCAGTCACGTGATCACCGTATGATAAACACGTGATCAGTGAACGACCAGCCACGTGATCACTGCATGCGCGGTCAGGTGGTCAGTTCCTGATCAGCCACCTGATCAGTGCGTGCACAGTCCCCTGATCAGCGCCTGTCAGTCACTGATCACTGCCTGATAAACACGTGATCAGTGCCCGAACAGCCACGTCATCAGTGCATGCGCAGTCACGTGATCAGTGCATGATAGCCACGTGATCAGTGCGTGCACAGTCCCATGATCAGCGCCTGTCAGTCACTGATCATTGCCTGATAAACACGTGATCAGTGCATGATGAGCCATGTGATCAGTGCCCGATCAGCCACGTCATCAGTGCATGCGCAGTCACGTCATCAGTGCATGATAGCCACGTGATCAGTGCATGCTCAGTCACGTGATCTGGACTTGATCAGCCACGTGATCAGTGCCTGCAGAGTCACGTGATCAGGGCCTGCTGAGCTGCGTGATTCCTGCCGGCTCATCTGCATGACAATTGCCATCTGAGCTGCGTGATTCCTGTCGGCTCATCTGCTTGACAATTGCCAGCTGAGCTGCGTGATTCCTGCCTGGTCACGTGCTTGATTATTGCCAGTTGAGCAGCATGATTCGTCACTGCTGAGCTCCATGCTTATTGCCTGCTGATTGCGTGGTTCGTGTCTGCTCAGCTCTTTGAGTATTGCCTCCTGAGGTCCCTGTTCGGTCGCCACCTGCCGGGGACCAGCCCCAACTGATCCAGGGTATTCGAAGGAGAGATGGCCTAGGCGACTATTTATATGCTAATCAGAGATGTCAAGAATAATAGTATGAGGAGAGCTCAGTAGGAAAATTCGGTGGAGAAAAGAGACTGAGTAGCTTGGTTTACGCGGAAGACCAATCAAACTTCAAGACAAGAAGTTTGCACCACTTACGTAGGCCGCAGGCGCCCTCTCGAATAGCGAAAGGTGCCTCACCCTAGACACCTTCTCGAGTGGGTCTTAGCAGCCCAGGCATAATTAGTAAGCGTGGTGGGTTCCGCGCTCCAGATGGAGACTCAGCTGGAAGTTAAAGGGAAGAATGACAAGGAACTTTATGAATTGGAGCTGTAAGTTAACTCTTTGACAGAGAGAGCGAGATGGTGGTGGGGGACAGCCCCCAGTGAAATCAGAGGTGAGAGCACAAAGCAATACAGTAGGCAGACTCCGGTTTTTTGGGGGGAGATGCTCGAGAATATCCGGGTGGACTCCTGAGGCTCGATCCCGCATTTGCGTATGCCGAGCCTCCTTCCTCATGACCTTTGTCCAGAGTGGAATGCCTCCCCGGCTCCCGGCACATGATCAGTGCATGCTCAGTCACGATATCAGTGCCTGCTCAGCCACGTGATCACTGACGGCACAGTCACGTGATCAGCGCCTCTCAGTCACGTGATCACCGTATGATAAACACGTGATCAGTGAACGACCAGCCACGTGATCACTGCATGCGCGGTCAGGTGGTCAGTTCCTGATCAGCCACCTGATCAGTGCGTGCACAGTCCCCTGATCAGCGCCTGTCAGTCACTGATCACTGCCTGATAAACACGTGATCAGTGCCCGAACAGCCACGTCATCAGTGCATGCGCAGTCACGTGATCAGTGCATGATAGCCACGTGATCAGTGCGTGCACAGTCCCATGATCAGCGCCTGTCAGTCACTGATCATTGCCTGATAAACACGTGATCAGTGCATGATGAGCCATGTGATCAGTGCCCGATCAGCCACGTCATCAGTGCATGCGCAGTCACGTCATCAGTGCATGATAGCCACGTGATCACATGATCAGCCACGTGATCAGTGCCTGAGTCACGTGATCAGCCACGTGATCAGTGCCTGCAGAGTCACGTGATCAGGGCCTGCTGAGCTGCGTGATTCCTGCCGGCTCATCTGCATGACAATTGCCAGCTGAGCTGCGTGATTCCTGTCGGCTCATCTGCTTGACAATTGCCAGCTGAGCTGCGTGATTCCTGCCTGGTCACGTGCTTGATTATTGCCAGTTGAGCAGCATGATTCGTCACTGCTGAGCTCCATGCTTATTGCCTGCTGATTGCGTGGTTCGTGTCTGCTCAGCTCTTTGAGTATTGCCTCCTGAGGTCCCTGTTCGGTCGCCACCTGCCGGGGACCAGCCCCAACTGATCCAGGGTATTCGAAGGAGAGATGGCCTAGGCGACTATTTATATGCTAATCAGAGATGTCAAGAATAATAGTATGAGGAGAGCTCAGTAGGAAAATTCGGTGGAGAAAAGAGACTGAGTAGCTTGGTTTACGCGGAAGACCAATCAAACTTCAAGACAAGAAGTTTGCACCACTTACGTAGGCCGCAGGCGCCCTCTCGAATAGCGAAAGGTGCCTCACCCTAGACACCTTCTCGAGTGGGTCTTAGCAGCCCAGGCATAATTAGTAAGCGTGGTGGGTTCCGCGCTCCAGATGGAGACTCAGCTGGAAGTTAAAGGGAAGAATGACAAGGAACTTTATGAATTGGAGCTGTAAGTTAACTCTTTGACAGAGAGAGCGAGATGGTGGTGGGGGACAGCCCCCAGTGAAATCAGAGGTGAGAGCACAAAGCAATACAGTAGGCAGACTCCGTTTTTTTGGGGGGAGATGCTCGAGAATATCCGGGTGGACTCCTGAGGCTCGATCCCGCATTTGCGTATGCCGAGCCTCCTTCCTCATGACCTTTGTCCAGAGTGGAATGCCTCCCCGGCTCCCGGCACATGATCAGTGCATGCTCAGTCACGATATCAGTGCCTGCTCAGCCACGTGATCACTGACGGCACAGTCACGTGATCAGCGCCTCTCAGTCACGTGATCACCGTATGATAAACACGTGATCAGTGAACGACCAGCCACGTGATCACTGCATGCGCGGTCAGGTGGTCAGTTCCTGATCAGCCACCTGATCAGTGCGTGCACAGTCCCCTGATCAGCGCCTGTCAGTCACTGATCACTGCCTGATAAACACGTGATCAGTGCCCGAACAGCCACGTCATCAGTGCATGCGCAGTCACGTGATCAGTGCATGATAGCCACGTGATCAGTGCGTGCACAGTCCCATGATCAGCGCCTGTCAGTCACTGATCATTGCCTGATAAACACGTGATCAGTGCATGATGAGCCATGTGATCAGTGCCCGATCAGCCACGTCATCAGTGCATGCGCAGTCACGTCATCAGTGCATGATAGCCACGTGATCAGTGCATGCTCAGTCACGTGATCTGGACTTGATCAGCCACGTGATCAGTGCCTGCAGAGTCACGTGATCAGGGCCTGCTGAGCTGCGTGATTCCTGCCGGCTCATCTGCTTGACAATTGCCAGCTGAGCTGCGTGATTCCTGCCTGGTCACGTGCTTGATTATTGCCAGTTGAGCAGCATGATTCGTCACTGCTGAGCTCCATGCTTATTGCCTGCTGATTGCGTGGTTCGTGTCTGCTCAGCTCTTTGAGTATTGCCTCCTGAGGTCCCTGTTCGGTCGCCACCTGCCGGGGACCAGCCCCAACTGATCCAGGGTATTCGAAGGAGAGATGGCCTAGGCGACTATTTATATGCTAATCAGAGATGTCAAGAATAATAGTATGAGGAGAGCTCAGTAGGAAAATTCGGTGGAGAAAAGAGACTGAGTAGCTTGGTTTACGCGGAAGACCAATCAAACTTCAAGACAAGAAGTTTGCACCACTTACGTAGGCCGCAGGCGCCCTCTCGAATAGCGAAAGGTGCCTCACCCTAGACACCTTCTCGAGTGGGTCTTAGCAGCCCAGGCATAATTAGTAAGCGTGGTGGGTTCCGCGCTCCAGATGGAGACTCAGCTGGAAGTTAAAGGGAAGAATGACAAGGAACTTTATGAATTGGAGCTGTAAGTTAACTCTTTGACAGAGAGAGCGAGATGGTGGTGGGGGACAGCCCCCAGTGAAATCAGAGGTGAGAGCACAAAGCAATACAGTAGGCAGACTCCGGTTTTTTGGGGGGAGATGCTCGAGAATATCCGGGTGGACTCCTGAGGCTCGATCCCGCATTTGCGTATGCCGAGCCTCCTTCCTCATGACCTTTGTCCAGAGTGGAATGCCTCCCCGGCTCCCGGCACATGATCAGTGCATGCTCAGTCACGATATCAGTGCCTGCTCAGCCACGTGATCACTGACGGCACAGTCACGTGATCAGCGCCTCTCAGTCACGTGATCACCGTATGATAAACACGTGATCAGTGAACGACCAGCCACGTGATCACTGCATGCGCGGTCAGGTGGTCAGTTCCTGATCAGCCACCTGATCAGTGCGTGCACAGTCCCCTGATCAGCGCCTGTCAGTCACTGATCACTGCCTGATAAACACGTGATCAGTGCCCGAACAGCCACGTCATCAGTGCATGCGCAGTCACGTGATCAGTGCATGATAGCCACGTGATCAGTGCGTGCACAGTCCCATGATCAGCGCCTGTCAGTCACTGATCATTGCCTGATAAACACGTGATCAGTGCATGATGAGCCATGTGATCAGTGCCCGATCAGCCACGTCATCAGTGCATGCGCAGTCACGTCATCAGTGCATGATAGCCACGTGATCAGTGCATGCTCAGTCACGTGATCTGGACTTGATCAGCCACGTGATCAGTGCCTGCAGAGTCACGTGATCAGGGCCTGCTGAGCTGCGTGATTCCTGCCGGCTCATCTGCATGACAATTGCCATCTGAGCTGCGTGATTCCTGTCGGCTCATCTGCTTGACAATTGCCAGCTGAGCTGCGTGATTCCTGCCTGGTCACGTGCTTGATTATTGCCAGTTGAGCAGCATGATTCGTCACTGCTGAGCTCCATGCTTATTGCCTGCTGATTGCGTGGTTCGTGTCTGCTCAGCTCTTTGAGTATTGCCTCCTGAGGTCCCTGTTCGGTCGCCACCTGCCGGGGACCAGCCCCAACTGATCCAGGGTATTCGAAGGAGAGATGGCCTAGGCGACTATTTATATGCTAATCAGAGATGTCAAGAATAATAGTATGAGGAGAGCTCAGTAGGAAAATTCGGTGGAGAAAAGAGACTGAGTAGCTTGGTTTACGCGGAAGACCAATCAAACTTCAAGACAAGAAGTTTGCACCACTTACGTAGGCCGCAGGCGCCCTCTCGAATAGCGAAAGGTGCCTCACCCTAGACACCTTCTCGAGTGGGTCTTAGCAGCCCAGGCATAATTAGTAAGCGTGGTGGGTTCCGCGCTCCAGATGGAGACTCAGCTGGAAGTTAAAGGGAAGAATGACAAGGAACTTTATGAATTGGAGCTGTAAGTTAACTCTTTGACAGAGAGAGCGAGATGGTGGTGGGGGACAGCCCCCAGTGAAATCAGAGGTGAGAGCACAAAGCAATACAGTAGGCAGACTCCGGTTTTTTTGGGGGAGATGCTCGAGAATATCCGGGTGGACTCCTGAGGCTCGATCCCGCATTTGCGTATGCCGAGCCTCCTTCCTCATGACCTTTGTCCAGAGTGGAATGCCTCCCCGGCTCCCGGCACATGATCAGTGCATGCTCAGTCACGATATCAGTGCCTGCTCAGCCACGTGATCACTGACGGCACAGTCACGTGATCAGCGCCTCTCAGTCACGTGATCACCGTATGATAAACACGTGATCAGTGAACGACCAGCCACGTGATCACTGCATGCGCGGTCAGGTGGTCAGTTCCTGATCAGCCACCTGATCAGTGCGTGCACAGTCCCCTGATCAGCGCCTGTCAGTCACTGATCACTGCCTGATAAACACGTGATCAGTGCCCGAACAGCCACGTCATCAGTGCATGCGCAGTCACGTGATCAGTGCATGATAGCCACGTGATCAGTGCGTGCACAGTCCCATGATCAGCGCCTGTCAGTCACTGATCATTGCCTGATAAACACGTGATCAGTGCCCGATCAGCCACGTCATCAGTGCATGCGCAGTCACGTGATCTGTACTTGATCAGCCACGTGATCAGTGCCTGCAGAGTCACGTGATCAGGGCCTGCTGAGCTGCGTGATTCCTGCCGGCTCATCTGCATGACAATTGCCATCTGAGCTGGGTGATTCCTGTCGGCTCATCTGCTTGACAATTGCCAGCTGAGCTGCGTGATTCCTGCCTGGTCACGTGCTTGATTATTGCCAGTTGAGCAGCATGATTCGTCACTGCTGAGCTCCATGCTTATTGCCTGCTGATTGCGTGGTTCGTGTCTGCTCAGCTCTTTGAGTATTGCCTCCTGAGGTCCCTGTTCGGTCGCCACCTGCCGGGGACCAGCCCCAACTGATCCAGGGTATTCGAAGGAGAGATGGCCTAGGCGACTATTTATATGCTAATCAGAGATGTCAAGAATAATAGTATGAGGAGAGCTCAGTAGGAAAATTCGGTGGAGAAAAGAGACTGAGTAGCTTGGTTTACGCGGAAGACCAATCAAACTTCAAGACAAGAAGTTTGCACCACTTACGTAGGCCGCAGGCGCCCTCTCGAATAGCGAAAGGTGCCTCACCCTAGACACCTTCTCGAGTGGGTCTTAGCAGCCCAGGCATAATTAGTAAGCGTGGTGGGTTCCGCGCTCCAGATGGAGACTCAGCTGGAAGTTAAAGGGAAGAATGACAAGGAACTTTATGAATTGGAGCTGTAAGTTAACTCTTTGACAGAGAGAGCGAGATGGTGGTGGGGGACAGCCCCCAGTGAAATCAGAGGTGAGAGCACAAAGCAATACAGTAGGCAGACTCCGGTTTTTTTGGGGGGAGATGCTCGAGAATATCCGGGTGGACTCCTGAGGCTCGATCCCGCATTTGCGTATGCCGAGCCTCCTTCCTCATGACCTTTGTCCAGAGTGGAATGCCTCCCCGGCTCCCGGCACATGATCAGTGCATGCTCAGTCACGATATCAGTGCCTGCTCAGCCACGTGATCACTGACGGCACAGTCACGTGATCAGCGCCTCTCAGTCACGTGATCACCGTATGATAAACACGTGATCAGTGAACGACCAGCCACGTGATCACTGCATGCGCGGTCAGGTGGTCAGTTCCTGATCAGCCACCTGATCAGTGCGTGCACAGTCCCCTGATCAGCGCCTGTCAGTCACTGATCACTGCCTGATAAACACGTGATCAGTGCCCGAACAGCCACGTCATCAGTGCATGCGCAGTCACGTGATCAGTGCATGATAGCCACGTGATCAGTGCGTGCACAGTCCCATGATCAGCGCCTGTCAGTCACTGATCATGCCTGATAAACACGTGATCAGTCAGCCACGTCATCAGTGCATGCAGTCACGTGATCAGTGCATGATAGCCACGTGATCAGTGTGCACAGTCCCATGATCAGTCAGTCACTGATCATTGCCTGATCACGTGATCAGTGCATCAGCCACGTGATCAGTGCATGCGCAGTCACGTCATCAGTGCATGATAGCCACGTGATCAGTGCACAGCATGATCATCAGTGATCAGTGATCACGTGATCAGTAGCCACGTGATCAGTGCATGCTCAGTCACGTGATCTGACTTGATCAGCCACGTGATCAGTGCCTGCAGAGTCACGTGATCAGGGCCTGCTGAGCTGCGTGATTCCTGCCGGCTCATCTGCATGACAATTGCCATCTGAGCTGCGTGATTCCTGTCGGCTCATCTGCTTGACAATTGCCAGCTGAGCTGCGTGATTCCTGCCTGGTCACGTGCTTGATTATTGCCAGTTGAGCAGCATGATTCGTCACTGCTGAGCTCCATGCTAATTGCCTGCTGATTGCGTGGTTCGTCTCTGCTCAGCTCTTTGAGTATTGCCTCCTGAGGTCCCTGTTCGGTCGCCACCTGCCGGGGACCAGCCCCAACTGATTCAGGGTATTCGAAGGAGAGATGGCCTAGGCGACTATTTATATGCTAATCAGAGATGTCAAGAATAATAGTATGAGGAGAGCTCAGTAGGAAAATTCGGTGGAGAAAAGAGACTGAGGAGCTTGGTTTACGCGGAAGACCAATCAAACTTCAAGACAAGAAGTTTGCACCACTTACGTAGGCCGCAGGGGCCCTCTCGAATGGCGAAAGGTGCCTCACCTTAGACACCTTCTCGAGTGGGTCTTAGCAGCCCAGGCATAATTAGTAAGCGTGGTGGGTTCCGCGCTCCAGTTGGAGACTCAGCTGGAAGTTAAAGGGAAGAATGACAAGGAACTTTATGAATTGGAGCTGTAAGTTACCTCTTTGACAGAGAGAGCGAGATGGTGGTGGGGGACAGCCCCCAGTGAAATCAGAGGTGAGAGCACAAAGCAATACAGAAGGCAGACTCCGGTTTTTTTGGGGGGAGATGCTCGAGAATATCCGGGTGGACTCCTGAGGCTCGATCCCGCATTTGCGTATGCCGAGCCTCCTTCCTCATGACCTTTGTCCAGAGTGGAATGCCTCCCCGGCTCCCGGCACATGATCAGTGCAAGCTCAGTCACGATATCAGTGCCTGCTCAGCCACGTGATCACTGACGGCACAGTCATGTGATCAGCGCCTCTCAGTCACGTGATCACCGTATGATAAACACGTGATCAGTGAACGACCAGCCAGGTGATCACTGCATGCGCGGTCAGGTGGTCAGTTTCTGATCAGCCACCTGATCAGTGCGTGCACAGTCCCCTGATCAGCGCCTGTCAGTCACTGATCACTGCCTGATAAACCCGTGATCAGTGCCCGAACAGCCACGTCATCAGTGCATGCGCAGTCACGTGATCAGTGCATGATAGCCACGTGATCAGTGCGTGCACAGTCCCATGATCAGCGCCTGTCAGTCACTGATCATTGCCTAATAAACACGTGATCAGTGAATGATGAGCCATGTGATCAGTGCCTGATCAGCCACGTCATCAGTGCATGCTCAGTCACGTGATCTGTACTTGATCAGCCACGTGATCAGTGCCTGCAGAGTCACGTGATCAGGGCCTGCTGAGCTGCGTGATTCCTGCCGGCTCATCTGCATGATAATTGCCATCTGAGCTGCGTGATTCCTGTCGGCTCATCTGCTTGACAATTGCCAGCTGAGCTGCGTGATTCCTGCCTGGTCACGTGCTTGATTATTGCCAGTTGAGCAGCATGATTCGTCACTGCTGAGCTCCATGCTTATTGCCTGCTGATTGCGTGGTTCCTGTCTGCTCAGCTCTTTGAGTATTGCCTCCTGAGGTCCCTGTTCGGTCGCCACCTGCTGGGGACCAGCCCCAACTGATCCAGGGTATTCGAAGGAGAGATGGTCTAGGCGACTATTTATAGGCTAATCAGAGATGTCAAGAATAATAGTATGAGGAGAGCTCAGTAGGAAAATTCGGTGGAGAAAAGAGACTGAGGTGCTTGGTTTACGCGGAAGACCAATCAAACTTCAAGACAAGAAGTTTGCACCACTTACGTAGGCCGCAGGCGCCCTCTCGAATACCGAAAGGTGCCTCACCCTAGACACCTTTTCGAGTGGGTGTTAGCAGCCCAGGCATAATTAGGAAGCGTGGTGGGTTCCGGGCTCCAGATGGAGACTCAGCTGGTAGTTAAAGGGAAGAATGACAAGGAACTTTATGAATTGGAGCTGTAAGTTAACTCTTTGACAGAGAGAGCGAGATGGTGGTGGGGGACAGCCCCCAGTGAAATCAGAGGTGAGAGCACAAAGCAATACAGTGGGCAGACTCCGGTTTTTCTGGGGGGGAGATGCTCGAGAATATCCGGGTGGACTCCTGAGGCTCGATCCCGCATTTGCGTATGCCGAGCCTCCTTCCTCATGACCTTTGTCCAGAGTGGAATGCCTCCCCGGCTCCCGGCACATGATCAGTGCATGCTCAGTCACGATATCAGTGCCTGCTCAGCCACGTGATCACTGACGGCACAGTCACGTTATCAGTGCCTCTCAGTCACGTGATCACCGTATGATAAACACGTGATCAGTGAACGACCAGCCACGTGATCACTGCATGCGCGGTCAGGTGGTCAGTTCCTGATCAGCCACCTGATCAGTGCGTGCACAGTCCCCTGATCAGCGCCTGTCAGTCACTGATCACTGCCTGATAAACACGTGATCAGTGCCCGAACAGCCACGTCATCAGTGTATGCGCAGTCACGTGATCAGTGCCTGATAAACACGTGATCAGTGCATGATGAGCCATGTGATCAGTGCCTGATCAGCCACGTCATCAGTGCATGCGCAGTCACGTCATCAGTGCATGATAGCCACGTGATCAGTGCATGCTCAGTCACGTGATCTGGACTTGATCAGCCACGTTTTCAGTGCCTGCAGAGTCACGTGATCAGGGCCTGCTGAGCTGCGTGATTCCTGTCGGCTCATCTGCTTGACAATTGCCAGCTGAGCTGCGTGATTCCTGCCTGGTCACGTGCTTGATTATTGCCAGTTGAGCAGCATGATTCGTCAGTGCTGAGCTCCATGCTTATTGCCTGCTGATTGCGTGGTTCGTGTCTGCTCAGCTCTTTGAGTATTGCCTCCTGAGGTCCCTGTTCGGTCGCCACCTGCCGGGGACCAGCCCCAACTGATCCAGGGTATTCGAAGGAGAGATGGCCTAGGCGCCTATTTATATGCTAATCAGAGATGTCAAGAATAATAGTATGAGGAGAGCTCAGTAGGAAAATTCGGTGGAGAAAAGAGACTGAGGAGCTTGGTTTACGCGGAAGACCAATCAAACTTCAAGACAAGAAGTTTGCACCACTTACGTGGGCCGCAGGCGCCCTCTCGAATGGCGAAAGGTGCCTCACCCTAGACACCTTCTCGAGTGGGTCTTAGCAGCCCAGGCATAATTAGGAAGCGTGGTGGGTTCCGCGCTCCAGATGGAGACTCAGCTGGAAGTTAAAGGGAAGAATGACAAGGAACTTTATGAATTGGAGCTGTAAGTTACCTCTTTGACAGAGAGAGCGAGATGGTGGTGGGGGACAGCCCCCAGTGAAATCAGAGGTGAGAGCACAAAGCAATACAGTAGGCAGACTCCGGTTTTTTTTGGGGGAGATGCTCGAGAATATCCGGGTGGACTCCTGAGGCTCGATCCCGCATTTGCGTATGCCGAGTCTCCTTCCTCATGACCTTTGTCCAGAGTGGAATGCCTCCCCGACTCCCGGCACATGATCAGTGCAAGCTCAGTCACGATATCAGTGCCTGCTCAGCCACGTGATCACTGACGGCACAGTCACGTGATCAGCGCCTCTCAGTCACGTGATCACCGTATGATAAACACGTGATCAGTGAACGACCAGCCAGGTGATCACTGCATGTGCGGTCAGGTGGTCAGTTCCTGATCAGCCACCTGATCAGTGCGTGCACAGTCCCCTGATCAGCGCCTGTCAGTCACTGATCACTGCCTGATAAACCCGTGATCAGTGCCCGAACAGCCACGTCATCAGTGCATGCGCAGTCACGTGATCAGTGCATGATAGCCACGTGATCAGTGCGTGCACAGTCCCATGATCAGCGCCTGTCAGTCACTGATCATTGCCTGATAAACACGTGATCAGTGCATGATGAGCCATGTGATCAGTGCCTGATCAGCCACGTCATCAGTGCATGCTCAGTCACGTGATCTGACTTGATCAGCCACGTGATCAGTGCCTGCAGAGTCACGTGATCTGGGCCTGCTGAGCTGCGTGATTCCTTCCGGCTCATCTGCATGACATTTGCCATCTGAGCTGCGTGATTCCTGTCGGCTCATCTGCTTGACAATTGCCAGCTGAGCTGCGTGATTCCTGCCTGGTCACGTGCTTGATTATTGCCAGTTGAGCAGCATGATTCGTCACTGCTGAGCTCCATGCTAATTGCCTGCTGATTGCGTGGTTCGTCTCTGCTCAGCTCTTTGAGTATTGCCTCCTGAGGTCCCTGTTCGGTCGCCACCTGCCGGGGACCAGCCCCAACTGATCCAGGGTATTCGAAGGAGAGAGGGCCTAGGCGACTATTTATATGCTAATCAGAGATGTCAAGAATAATAGTATGAGGAGAGCTCAGTAGGAAAATTCGGTGGAGAAAAGAGACTGAGGAGCTTGGTTTACGCGGAAGACCAATCAAACTTCAAGACAAGAAGTTTGCACCACTTACGTAGGCCGCAGGCGCCCTCTCGAATGGCGAAAGGTGCCTCACCCTAGACACCTTCTCGAGTGGGTCTTAGCAGCCCAGGCATAATTAGGAAGCGTGGTGGGTTCCGCGCTCCAGATGGAGACTCAGCTGGAAGTTAAAGGGAAGAATGACAAGGAACTTTATGAATTGGAGCTGTAAGTTACCTCTTTGACAGAGAGAGCGAGATGGTGGTGGGGGACAGCCCCCAGTGAAATCAGAGGTGAGAGCACAAAGCAATACAGTAGGCAGACTCCGGTTTTTTTGGGGGGAGATGCTCGAGAATATCCGGGTGGACTCCTGAGGCTCGATCCCGCATTTGCGTATGCCGAGCCTCCTTCCTCATGACCTTTGTCCAGAGTGGAATGCCTCCCCGTCTCCCGGCACATGATCAGTGCATGCTCAGTCACGATATCAGTGCCTGCTCAGCCACGTGATCACTGACGGCACAGTCACGTGATCAGCGCCTCTCAGTCACGTGATCACCGTATGATAAACACGTGATCAGTGAACGACCAGCCACGTGATCACCGAATGCGCAGTCAGGTGGTCAGTTCCTGATCAGCCACCTGATCAGTGCCTGCACAGTCCCCTGATCAGCGCCTGTCAGTCTCTGATCACTGCCTGATAAACCCGTGATCAGTACCCGAACAGCCACGTCACAAGTGCATGCGCAGTCACGTGATCATTGCCTGATAAACACGTGATCAGTGCATGATGAGCCATGTGGTCAGTGCCCGATCAGCCACGTCATCAGTGCATGCGCAGTCACGCCATCAGTGCATGATAGCCACGTGATCAGTGCATGCTCAGTCACGTGATCTGGATTTGATCAGCCACGTGATCAGTGCCTGCAGAGTCACGTGATCAGGGCCTGCTGAGCTGCGTGATTCCTGTCGGCTCATCTGCTTGACAATTGCCAGCTGAGCTGCCTGATTCCTGCCTGGTCACGTGCTTGATTATTGGCAGTTGAGCAGCATGATTCGTCACTGCTGAGCTCCATGCTTATTGCCTGCTAATTGCATGGTTCGTGTCTGCTCAGCTCTTTGAGTATTGCCTCCTGAGGTCCCTGTTCGGTCGCCACCTGCCGGGGACCAGCCCCAACTGATCCAGGGTATTCGAAGGAGAGATGGCCTAGGCGACTATTTATATGCTAATCAGAGATGTCAAGAATAATAGTATGAGGAGAGCTCAGTAGGAAAATTCGGTGGAGAAAAGAGACTGAGGAGCTTGGTTTACTCGGAAGACCAATCAAACTTCAAGACAAGAAGTTTGCACCACTTACGTAGGCCGCAGGCGCCCTCTCGAATAGCGAAAGGTGCCTCACCCTAGACACCTTCTCGAGTGGGTCTTAGCACCCAGGCATAATTAGTAAGCGTGGTGGGTTCCGCGCTCCAGATGGAGACACAGCTGGAAGTTAAAGGGAAGAATGACAAGGAACTTTATGAATTGGAGCTGTAAGTTAACACTTTGACAGAGAGAGCGAGATGGTGGTGGGGGACAGCCCCCAGTGAAATCAGCGGTGAGAGCACAAAGCAATACAGTAGGCAGACTCCGGTTTTTGGGGGGGGAGATGCTCGAGAATATCCGGGTGGACTCCTGAGGCTCGATCCCGCATTTGCTTATGCCGAGACTCCTTCCTCATGACCTTTGTCCAGAGTGGAATGCCTCCCCGGCTCCCGGCACATGATCAGTGCATGCTCAGCCACGATATCAGTGCCTGCTCAGCCACGTGATCACTGACGGCACTGTCACGTGATCAGCGCCTCTCAGTCACGTGATCACCATATGATAAACACGTGATCAGTGAACGACCAGCCAGGTGATCACTGCATGCGCGGTCAGGTGGTCAGTTCCTGATCAGCCACCTGATCAGTGCGTGCACAGTCCCCTGATCAGCGCCTGTCAGTCACTGATCACTGCCTGATAAACACGTGATCAGTGCCCGAACAGCCACGTCATCAGTGCATGCGCAGTCACGTGATCAGTGCATGATAGCCACGTGATCAGTGCGTGCACAGTCCCATGATCAGCGCCTGTCAGTCACTGATCATTGCCTGATAAACACGTGATCAGTGCATGATGAGCCATGTGATCAGTGCCTGATCAGCCACGTCATCAGTGCCTGCTCAGTCACGTGATCTGGACTTGATCAGCCACGTGAACAGTGCCTGCAGAGTCACGTGATCAGGGCCTGCTGAGCTGCGTGATTCCTTCCGGCTCATCTGCATGACATTTGCCATCTGAGCTGCGTGATTCCTGTCGGCTCATCTGCTTGACAATTGCCAGCTGAGCTGCGTGATTCCTGCCTGGTCACGTGCTTGATTATTGCCAGTTGAGCAGCATGATTCGTCACTGCTGAGCTCCATGCTAATTGCCTGCTGATTGCGTGGTTCGTCTCTGCTCAGCTCTTTGAGTATTGCCTCCTGAGGTCCCTGTTCGGTCGCCACCTGCCGGGGACCAGCCCCAACTGATCCAGGGTATTCGAAGGAGAGAGGGCCTAGGCGACTATTTATATGCTAATCAGAGATGTCAAGAATAATAGTATGAGGAGAGCTCAGAAGGAATATTCGGTGGAGAAAAGAGACTGAGGAGCTTGGTTTACGCGGAAGACCAATCAAACTTCAAGACAAGAAGTTTGCACCACTTACGTAGGCCGCAGGCGCCCTCTCGAATGGCGAAAGGTGCCTCACCCTAGACACCTTCTCGAGTGGGTCTTAGCAGCCCAGGCATAATTAGGAAGCGTGGTGGGTTCCGCGCTCCAGATGGAGACTCAGCTGGAAGTTAAAGGGAAGAATGACAAGGAACTTTATGAATTGGAGCTGTAAGTTACCTCTTTGACAGAGAGAGCGAGATGGTGGTGGGGGACAGCCCCCAGTGAAATCAGAGGTGAGAGCACAAAGCAATACAGTAGGCAGACTTCGGTTTTTTGGGGGGGAGATGCTCGAGAATATCCGGGTGGACTCCTGAGGCTCGATCCCGCATTTGCGTATGCCGAGCCTCCTTCCTCATGACCTTTGTCCAGAGTGGAATGCCTCCCCGTCTCCCGGCACATGATCAGTGCATGCTCAGTCACGATATCAGTGCCTGCTCAGCCACGTGATCACTGACGGCACAGTCACGTGATCAGCACCTCTCAGTCACGTGATCACCGTATGATAAACACGTGATCAGTGAAGGACCAGCCACGTGATCACTGCATGCGCAGTCAGGTGGTCAGTTCCTGATCAGCCACCTGATCAGTGCCTGCACAGTCCCCTGATCAGCGCCTGTCAGTCACTGATCACTGCCTGATAAACACGTGATCAGTGCCCGATCAGCCACGTCATCAGTGCATGCGCAGTCACGTGATCAGCGCCTGTCAGTCACTGATCATTGCCTGATAAACACGTGATCAGTGCATAATGAGCCATGTGATCAGTGCCTGATCAGCCACGTCATCAGTGCATGCGCAGTCACGCCATCAGTGCATGATAGCCACGTGATCAGTGCATGCTCAGTCACGTGATCTGTACTTGATCAGCCACGTTATCAGTGCCTGCTGAGCTGCGTGATTCCTGTCGGCTCATCTGCTTGACAATTGCCAGCTGAGCTGCGTGATTCCTGCCTGGTCACGTGCTTGATTATTGGCAGTTGAGCAGCATGATTCGTCACTGCTGAGTTCCATGCTTATTACCTGCTGATTGCGTGGTTCGTGTCTGCTCAGCTCTTTGAGTATTGCCTCCTGAGGTCCCTGTTCGGTCGCCACCTGCCGGCGACCAGCCCCAACTGATCCAGGGTATTCGAAGGAGAGATGGCCTAGGCGACTATTTATATGCTAATCAGAGATGTCAAGAATAATAGTATGAGGAGAGCTCAGTAGGAAAATTCGGTGGAGAAAAGAGACTGAGGAGCTTGGTTTACTCGGAAGACCAATCAAACTTCTAGACAAGAAGTTTGAACCACTTACGTAGGCCGCAGGCGCCCTCTCGAATGGCGAAAGGTGCCTCACCCTAGACACCTTCTCGAGTGGGTCTTAGCACCCAGGCATAATTAGTAAGCGTGGTGGGTTCCGCGCTCCAGATGGAGACACAGCTGGAAGTTAAAGGGAAGAATGACAAGGAACTTTATGAATTGGAGCTGTAAGTTAACACTTTGACAGAGAGAGCGAGATGGTGGTGGGGGACAGCCCCCAGTGAAATCAGCGGTGAGAGCACAAAGCAATACAGTAGGCAGACTCTGTTTTTTTGGGGGGAGATGCTCGAGAATATCCGGGTGGACTCCTGAGGCTCGATCCCGCATTTGCGTATGCCGAGACTCCTTCCTCATGACCTTTGTCCAGAGTGGAATGCCTCCCCGGCTCCCGGCACATGATCAGTGCATGCTCAGCCACGATATCAGTGCCTGCTCAGCCACGTGATCACTGACGGCACTGTCACGTGATCAGCGCCTCTCAGTCACGTGATCACCATATGATAAACACGTGATCAGTGAACGACCAGCCAGGTGATCACTGCATGCGCGGTCAGGTGGTCAGTTCCTGATCAGCCACCTGATCAGTGCGTGCACAGTCCCCTGATCAGCGCCTGTCAGTCACTGATCATTGCCTGATAAACACGTGATCAGTGCATGATGAGCCATGTGATCAGTGCCCGATCAGCCACGTCATCTGTGCATGCGCAGTCACGACATCAGTGCATGATAGCCACGTGATCAGTGCCTGCTCAGTCACGTGATCTGGACTTGATCAGCCACGTTTTCAGTGCCTGCAGAGTCACGTGATCTGGGCCTGCTGAGCTGCGTGATTCCTTCCGGCTCATCTGCATGACATTTGCCATCTGAGCTGCGTGATTCCTGTCGGCTCATCTGCTTGACAATTGCCAGCTGAGCTGCGTGATTCCTGCCTGGTCACGTGCTTGATTATTGCCAGTTGAGCAGCATGATTCGTCACTGCTGAGCTCCATGCTAATTGCCTGCTGATTGCGTGGTTCGTCTCTGCTCAGCTCTTTGAGTATTGCCTCCTGAGGTCCCTGTTCGGTCGCCACCTGCCGGGGACCAGCCCCAACTGATTCAGGGTATTCGAAGTAGAGATGGCCTAGGCGACTATTTATATGCTAATCAGAGATGTCAAGAATAATAGTATGAGGAGAGCTCAGTAGGAATATTCGGTGGAGAAAAGAGACTGAGGAGCTTGGTTTATGCGGAAGACCAATCAAACTTCAAGACAAGAAGTTTGCACCACTTACGTAGGCCGCAGGGGCCCTCTCGAATGGCGAAAGGTGCCTCACCTTAGACACCTTCTCGAGTGGGTCTTAGCAGCCCAGGCATAATTAGTAAGCGTGGTGGGTTCCGCGCTCCAGTTGGAGACTCAGCTGGAAGTTAAAGGGAAGAATGACAAGGAACTTTATGAATTGGAGCTGTAAGTTACCTCTTTGACAGAGAGAGCGAGATGGTGGTGGGGGACAGCCCCCAGTGAAATCAGAGGTGAGAGCACAAAGCAATACAGAAGGCAGACTCCGGTTTTTTGGGGGGAGATGCTCGAGAATATCCGGGTGGACTCCTGAGGCTCGATCCCGCATTTGCGTATGCCGAGCCTCCTTCCTCATGACCTTTGTCCAGAGTGGAATGCCTCCCCGACTCCCGGCACATGATCAGTGCAAGCTCAGTCATGATATCAGTGCCTGCTCAGCCACGTGATCACTGACGGCACAGTCACGTGATCAGCACCTCTCAGTCACGTGATCACCGTATGATAAACACGTGATCAGTGAACGACCAGCCAGGTGATCACTGCATGCGCGGTCAGGTGGTCAGTTTCTGATCAGCCACCTGATCAGTGCGTGCACAGTCCCCTGATCAGCGCCTGTCAGTCACTGATCACTGCCTGATAAACCCGTGATCAGTGCCCGAACAGCCACGTCATCAGTGCATGCGCAGTCACGTGATCAGTGCATGATAGCCACGTGATCAGTGCGTGCACAGTCCCATGATCAGCGCCTGTCAGTCACTGATCATTGCCTGATAAACACGTGATCAGTGAATGATGAGCCATGTGATCAGTGCCCGATCAGCCACGTCATCAGTGCATGCGCAGTCACGTCATCACTGCATGATAGCCACGTGATCAGTGCCTGCTCAGTCACATGATCTGGACTTGATCAGCCACGTGATCAGTGCCTGCAGAGTCACGTGATCAGGGCCTGCTGAGCTGCGTGATTCCTGCCGGCTCATCTGCATGATAATTGCCATCTGAGCTGCGTGATTCCTGTCGGCTCATCTGCTTGACAATTGCCAGCTGAGCTGCGTGATTCCTGCCTGGTCACGTGCTTGATTATTGCCAGTTGAGCAGCATGATTCGTCACTGCTGAGCTCCATGCTTATTGCCTGCTGATTGCGTGGTTCGTGTCTGCTCAGCTCTTTGAGTATTGCCTCCTGAGGTCCCTGTTCGGTCGCCACCTGCTGGGGACCAGCCCCAACTGATCCAGGGTATTCGAAGGAGAGATGGTCTAGGCGACTATTTATAGGCTAATCAGAGATGTCAAGAATAATAGTATGAGGAGAGCTCAGTAGGAAAATTCGGTGGAGAAAAGAGACTGAGGAGCTTGTTTTACGCGGAAGACCAATCAAACTTCAAGACAAGAAGTTTGCACCACTTACGTAGGCCGCAGGCGCCCTCTCGAATAGCGAAAGTTGCCTCACCCTAGACACCTTTTCGAGTGGGTGTTAGCAGCCCAGGCATAATTAGGAAGCGTGGTGGGTTCCGGGCTCCAGATGGAGACTCAGCTGGTAGTTAAAGGGAAGAATGACAAGGAACTTTATGAATTGGAGCTGTAAGTTAACTCTTTGACAGAGAGAGCGAGATGGTGGTGGGGGACAGCCCCCAGTGAAATCAGAGGTGAGAGCACAAAGCAATACAGTGGGCAGACTCCGGTTTTTTTGGGGGAGATGCTCGAGAATATCCGGGTGGACTCCTGAGGCTCGATCCCGCATTTGCGTATGCCGAGCCTCCTTCCTCATGACCTTTGTCCAGAGTGGAATGCCTCCCCGGCTCCCGGCACATGATCAGTGCATGCTCAGTCACGATATCAGTGCCTGCTCAGCCACGTGATCACTGACGGCACAGTCACGTTATCAGCGCCTCTCAGTCACGTGATCACCGTATGATAAACACGTGATCAGTGAACGACCAGCCACGTGATCACTGCATGCGCGGTCAGGTGGTCAGTTCTTGATCAGCCACCTGATCAGTGCCTGCACAGTCCCATGATCAGCGCCTGTCATTCACTGATCATTGCCTGATAAACACGTGATCAGTGCATGATGAGCCATGTGATCAGTGCCCGATCAGCCACGTCATCAGTGCATGATAGCCACGTGATCAGTGCCTGCTCAGTCACGTGATCTGTACTTGATCAGCCACGTTTTCAGTGCCTGCAGAGTCACGTGATCAGGGCCTTCTGAGCTGCGTGATTCCTGCCCGCTCATCTGCATGACAATTGCCATCTGAGCTGCGTGATTCCTGTCGGCTCATCTGCTTGACAATTGCCAGCTGAGCTGCGTGATTCCTGCCTGGTCACGTGCTTGATTATTGCCAGTTGAGCAGCATGATTCGTCAGTGCTGAGCTCCATGCTTATTGCCTGCTGATTGCGTGGTTCGTGTCTGCTCAGCTCTTTGAGTATTGCCTCCTGAGGTCCCTGTTCGGTCGCCACCTGCCGGGGACCAGCCCCAACTGATCCAGGGTATTCGAAGGAGAGATGGCCTAGGCGCCTATTTATATGCTAATCAGAGATGTCAAGAATAATAGTATGAGGAGAGCTCAGTAGGAAAATTCGGTGGAGAAAAGAGACTGAGGAGCTTGGTTTACGCGGAAGACCAATCAAACTTCAAGACAAGAAGTTTGCACCACTTACGTAGGCCGCAGGCGCCCTCTCGAATGGCGAAAGGTGCCTCACCCTAGACACCTTCTCGAGTGGGTCTTAGCAGCCCAGGCATAATTAGGAAGCGTGGTGGGTTCCGCGCTCCAGATGGAGACTCAGCTGGTAGTTAAAGGGAAGAATGACAAGGAACTTTATGAATTGGAGCTGTAAGTTACCTCTTTGACAGAGAGAGCGAGATGGTGGTGGGGGACAGCCCCCAGTGAAATCAGAGGTGAGAGCACAAAGCAATACAGTAGGCAGACTCCGGTTTTTTTTGGGGGGAGATGCTCGAGAATATCCGGGTGGACTCCTGAGGCTCGATCCCGCATTTGCGTATGCCGAGCCTCCTTCCTCATGACCTTTGTCCAGAGTGGAATGCCTCCCCGACTCCCGGCACATGATCAGTGCAAGCTCAGTCATGATATCAGTGCCTGCTCAGCCACGTGATCACTGACGGCACAGTCACGTGATCAGCGCCTCTCAGTCACGTGATCACCGTATGATAAACACGTGATCAGTGAACGACCAGCCAGGTGATCACTGCATGTGCGGTCAGGTGGTCAGTTCCTGATCAGCCACCTGATCAGTGCGTGCACAGTCCCCTGATCAGCGCCTGTCAGTCACTGATCACTGCCTGATAAACCCGTGATCAGTGCCCGAACAGCCACGTCATCAGTGCATGCGCAGTCACGTGATCAGTGCATGATAGCCACGTGATCAGTGCGTGCACAGTCCCATGATCAGCGCCTGTCAGTCACTGATCATTGCCTGATAAACACGTGATCAGTGAATGATGAGCCATGTGATCAGTGCCCGATCAGCCACGTCATCAGTGCATGCGCAGTCACGTCATCAGTGCATGATAGCCACGTGATCAGTGCCTGCTCAGTCACATGATCTGGACTTGATCAGCCACGTGATCAGTGCCTGCAGAGTCACGTGATCAGGGCCTGCTGAGCTGCGTGATTCCTGCCGGCTCATCTGCATGACAATTGCCATCTGAGCTGCGTGATTCCTGTCGGCTCATCTGCTTGACAATTGCCAGCTGAGCTGCGTGATTCCTGCCTGGTCACGTGCTTGATTATTGCCAGTTGAGCAGCATGATTCGTCAGTGCTGAGCTCCATGCTTATTGCCTGCTGATTGCGTGGTTCGTGTCTGCTCAGCTCTTTGAGTATTGCCTCCTGAGGTCCCTGTTCGGTCGCCACCTGCCGGGGACCAGCCCCAACTGATCCAGGGTATTCGAAGGAGAGATGGTCTAGGCGACTATTTATAGGCTAATCAGAGATGTCAAGAATAATAGTATGAGGAGAGCTCAGTAGGAAAATTCGGTGGAGAAAAGAGACTGAGGAGCTTGGTTTACGCGGAAGACCAATCAAACTTCAAGACAAGAAGTTTGCACCACTTACGTAGGCCGCAGGCGCCCTCTCGAATGGCGAAAGGTGCCTCACCCTAGACACCTTCTCGAGTGGGTCTTAGCAGCCCAGGCATAATTAGGAAGCGTGGTGGGTTCCGCGCTCCAGATGGAGACTCACCTGGTAGTTAAAGGGAAGAATGACAAGGAACGTTATGAATTGGAGCTGTAAGTTACCTCTTTGACAGAGAGAGCGTGATGGTGGTGGGGGACAGCCCCCAGTGAAATCAGAGGTGAGAGCACAAAGCAATACAGTAGGCAGACTCCGGTTTTTTGGGGGGAGATGCTCGAGAATATCCGGGTGGACTCCTGAGGCTCGATCCCGCATTTGCGTATGCCGAGCCTCCTTCCTCATGACCTTTGTCCAGAGTGGAATGCCTCCCTGGCTCCCGGCACATGATCAGTGCAAGCTCAGTCATGATATCAGTGCCTGCTCAGCCACGTGATCACTGACGGCACAGTCACGTGATCAGCGCCTCTCAGTCACGTGATCACCGTATGATAAACACGTGATCAGTGAACGACCAGCCAGGTGATCACTGCATGCGCGGTCAGGTGGTCAGTTCCCGATCAGCCACCTGATCAGTGCGTGCACAGTCCCCTGATCAGCGCCTGTCAGTCTCTGATCACTGCCTGATAAACCCGTGATCAGTGCCCGAACAGCCACGTCACCAGTGCATGCGCAGTCACGTGATCAGTGCATGATAGCCACGTGATCAGTGCGTGCACAGTCCCATGATCAGCGCCTGTCAGTCACTGATCATTGCCTGATAAACACGTGATCAGTGCATGATGAGCCATGTGGTCAGTGCCTGATCAGCCCCGTCATCAGTGCATGCGGAGTCACGTCATCAGTGCATGATAGCCACGTGATCAGTGCATGCTCAGTCACATGATCTGGACTTGATCAGCCACGTGATCAGTGCCTGCAGAGTCACGTGATCAGGGCCTGCTGAGCTGCGTGATTCCTGTCGGCTCATCTGCTTGACAATTGCCAGCTGAGCTGCGTGATTCCTGCCTGGTCACGTGCTTGATTATTGTCAGTTGAGCAGCATGATTCGTCACTGCTGAGCTCCATGCTTATTGCCTGCTGATTGCATGGTTCGTGTCTGCTCATCTCTTTGAGTATTGCGTCCTGAGGTCCCTGTTCGGTCGCCACCTGTCGGGGACCAGCCCCAACTGATCCAGGGTATTCGAAGGAGAGATGGCCTAGGCGACTATTTATATGCTAATAAGAGATGTCAAGAATAATAGTATGAGGGGAGCTCAGTAGGAAAATTCGGTGGAGAAAAGAGACTGAGTAGCTTGGTTTACGCGGAAGACCAATCAAACGTCAAGACAAGAAGTTTGCACCACTTACGTAGGCCGCAGGTGCCCTCTCGAATGGCGAAAGGTGCCTCACCCTAGATACCTTCTCGAGTGGGTCTTAGCAGCCCAGGCATAATTAGGAAGCGTGGTGGGTTCCGCGCTCCAGATGGAGACTCAGCTGGAAGTTAAAGGGAAGAATGACAAGGAACTTTATGAATTGGAGCTGTAAGTTACCTCTTTGACAGAGAGAGCGAGATGGTGGTGGGGGACAGCCCCCAGTGAAATCAGAGGTGAGTGCACAAAGCAATACAGAAGGCAGACTCCGGTTTTTTTGGGGGAGATGCTCGAGAATATCCGGGTGGACTCCTGAGGCTCGATCCCGCATTTGCGTATGCCGAGCCTCCTTCCTCATGACCTTTGTCCAGAGTGGAATGCCTCCCCGGCTCCCGGCACATGATCAGTGCATGCTCAGTCACGATATCAGTGCCTGCTCAGCCACGTGATCACTGACGGCACAGTCATGTGATCAGCGCCTCTCAGTCACGTGATCACCGTATGATAAACACGTGATCAGTGAACGACCAGCCAGGTGATCACTGCATGTGCGGTCAGGTGGTCAGTTCCGGATCAGCCACCTGATCAGTGCGTGCACAGTACCCTGATCAGCGCCTGTCAGTCACTGATCACTGCCTGATAAACCCGTGATCAGTGCCCGAACAGCCACGTCATCAGTGCATGGGCAGTCACGTCATCAGTGCATGATAGCCACGTGATCAGTGCGTGCACAGTCCCAAGATCAGCGCCTGTCAGTCACTGATCATGGCCTGATAAACACGTGATCAGTGCATGAAGAGCCATGTGATCAGTGCCTGATCAGCCACGTCATCAGTGCCTGCTCAGTCACGTGATCTGTACTTGCTCAGCCACGTGATGAGTGCCTGCAGAGTCATGTGATCAGGGCCTGCTGAGCTGCGTGATTCCTGCCGGCTCATTTGCATGACAATTGCCATCTGAGCTGCGTGATTCCTGTCGGCTCATCTGCTTGACAATTGCCAGCTGAGCTGCGTGATTCCTGCCTGGTCACCTGCTTGATTATTGCAAGTTGAGCAGCATGATTCGTCACTGCTGAGCTCCATGCTTATTGCCTGCTGATTGCGTGGTTCGTGTCTGCTCAGCTCTTTGAGTATTGCCTCCTGAGGTCCCTGTTCGGTCGCCACCTGCCGGGGAGCAGCCCCAACTGATCCAGGGTATTCGAAGGAGAGAGGGCCTAGGTGACTATTTATATGCTAATCAGAGATGTCAAGAATAATAGTATGAGGAGAGCTCAGTAGGAAAATTCATTGGAGAAAAGAGACTGAGGAGCTTGGTTTATGCGGAAGACCAATCAAACTTCAAGACAAGAAGTTTGCACCACTTACGTAGGCCGCAGGTGCCCTCTCGAATGGCGAAAGGTGCCTCACCCTAGACACCTTCTCGAGTGGGTCTTAGCAGCCCAGGCATAATTAGGAAGCGTGGTGGGTTCCGCGCTCCAGATGGAGACTCAGCTGGAAGTTAAAGGGAAGAATGACAAGGAACTTTATGAATTGAGGCTGTAAGTTACCTCTTTGACAGAGAGAGCGAGATGGTGGTGGGGGACAGCCCCCAGTGAAATCAGAGGTGAGAGCACAAAGCAATACAGTAGGCAGACTCTGGTTTTTTTGGGGGGGTGCTGCTCGAGAATATCCGGGTGGACTCCTGAGGCTCGATCCCGCATTTGCGTATGCCGAACCTCCTTCCTCATGACCTTTGTCCAGAGTGGAATGCCTCCCCGGCTCCCGGCACATGATCAGTGCATGCTCATTCACGATATCAGTGCCTGCTCAGCCACGTGATCACTGACGGCACAGTCACGTGATCAGCGCCTCTCAGTCACGTGATCACCGTATGATAAACACGTGATCAGTGAAGGACCAGCCACGTGATCACTGCATGCTCAGTCAGGTGGTCAGTTCCTGATCAGCCAAGTAATCAGTGCCTGCACAGTCCCATGATCAGCGCCTGTCAGTCACTGATCACTGCCTGATAAACACGTGATCAGTGCCCGATCAGCCACGTCATCAGTGCATGCGCAGTCACGTGATCAGTGCATGATAGCCACGTGATCAGTGCGTGCACAGTCCCTTGATCAGCGCCTGTCAGTCACTGATCATTGCCTGATAAACACGTGATCAGTGCATAATGAGCCATGTGATCAGTGCCTGATCAGCCACGTCATCAGTGCATGCGCAGTCACGCGATCAGTGCATGATAGCCAATGATCAGTGCATGCTCAGTCACGTGATCTGTACTTGATCAGCCACGTTATCAGTGCCTGCAGAGCTGCGTGATTCCTGTCGGCTCATCTGCTTGACAATTGCCAGCTGAGCTGCGTGATTCCTGCCTGGTCACGTGCTTGATTATTGCCAGTTGAGCAGCATGATTCGTCAGTGCTGAGCTCCATGCTTATTGCCTGCTGATTGCGTGGTTCATGTCTGCTCAGCTCTTTGAGTATTGCCTCCTGAGGTCCCTGTTCGGTCGCCACCTGCCGGGGACCAGCCCCAACTGATCCAGGGTATTCGAAGGAGAGATGGTCTAGGCGACTATTTATAGGCTAATCAGAGATGTCAAGAATAATAGTATGAGGAGAGCTCAGTAGGAATATTCGGTGGAGAAAAGAGACTGAGGAGCTTGGTTTACGCGGAAGACCAATCAAACTTCAAGAGAAGAAGTTTGCACCACTTACGTAGGCCGCAGGCGCCCTCTCGAATATCGAAAGTTGCCTCACCCTAGACACTTTTTCGAGTGGGTGTTAGCAGCCCAGGCATAATTAGGAATCGTGGTGGGTTCCGCGTTCCAGATGGAGACTCAGCTGGTAGTTAAAGGGAAGAATGACAAGGAACTTTATGAATTGGAGCTGTAAGTTAACTCTTTGACAGAGAGAGCGAGATGGTGGTGGGAGACAGCCCCCAGTGAAATCAGAGGTGAGAGCACAAAGCAATACAGTAGGCAGACTCCGGTTTTTTTGGGGGGGAGATGCTCGAGAATATCCGGGTGGACTCCTGAGGCTCGATCCCGCATTTGCGTATGCCGAGCCTCCTTCCTCATGACCTTTGTCCAGAGTGGAATGCCTCCCCGGCTCCCGGCACATGATCAGTGCATGCTCAGTCACGATATCAGTGCCTGCTCAGCCACGTGATCACTGACGGCACAGTCACGTTATCAGCGCCTCTCAGTCACGTGATCACCGTATGATAAACACGTGATCAGTGAACGACCAGCCAGGTGATCACTGCATGCGCGGTCAGGTGGTCAGTTCCTGATCAGCCACCTGATCAGTGCCTGCACAGTCCCATGATCAGCGCCTGTCAGTCACTGATCATTGCCTGATAAACACGTGATCAGTGCATGATGAGCCATGTGATTACTGCCCGATCAGCCACGTCATCAGTGCATGATAGCCACGTCATCAGTGCCTGCTCAGTCACGTGATCTGTACTTGATCAGCCACGTTTTCAGTGCCTGCAGAGTCACGTGATCAGGGCCTTCTGAGCTGCGTGATTCCTGCCCGCTCATCTGCATGACAATTGCCATCTGAGCTGCGTGATTCCTGTCGGCTCATCTGCTTGACAATTGCCAGCTGAGCTGCGTGATTCCTGCCTGATCACCTGCTTGATTATTGCCAGTTGAGCAGCATGATTCGTCAGTGCTGAGCTCCATGCTTATTGCCTGCTGATTGCGTGGTTCGTGTCTGCTCAGCTCTTTGCGTATTGCCTCCTGAGGTCCCTGTTCGGTCGCCACCTGCCGGGGACCAGCCCCAACTGATCCAGGGTATTCGAAGGAGAGATGGCCTAGGCGCCTATTTATATGCTAATCAGAGATGTCAAGAATAATAGTATGAGGAGAGCTCAGTAGGAAAATTCGGTCGAGAAAAGAGACTGAGTAGCTTGGTTTACGCGGAAGACCAATCAAACTTCAAGACAAGAAGTTTGCACCACTTACGTAAGCCGCAGGCGCCCTCTCGAATGGCGAAAGGTGCCTCACCCTAGACACCTTCTCGAGTGGGTCTTAGCAGTCCAGGCATAATTAGTAAGCGTGGTGGGTTCCGCGCTGCAGATGGAGACTCAGCTGGAAGTTAAAGGGAAGAATGACAAGGAACTTTATGAATTGGAGCTGTAAGTTAACACTTTGACAGAGAGAGCGAGATGGTGGTGGGGGACAGCCCCCAGTGAAATCAGAGGTGAGAGCACAAAGCAATGCAGTAGGCAGACTGTGTTTTTTTTGGGGGGTGGGATTATCGAGAATATCCGGGTGGACTCCTGAGGCTCGATCCCGCATTTGCGTATGCCGAGCCTCCTTCCTCATGACCTTTGTCCAGAGTGGAATGCCTCCCCGGCTCCCGGCACATGATCAGTGCATGCTCAGTCACGATATCAGTGCCTGCTCAGCCACGTGATCACTGACGGCACAGTCACGTGATCAGCGCCTCTCAGTCACGTGATCACCGCATGATAAACACGTGATCAGTTAAGGACCAGCCATGTGATTACTGCATGCTCAGTCACGTGGTCAGTTCCTGATCAGCCACCTGATCAGTGCGTGCAGAGTCCCATGATCAGCGCCTGTCAGTCACTGATCACTGCCTGATAAACACGTGATCAGTGCCCGAACAGCCAAGTCATCAGTGCATGCGCAGTCACGTGATCAGTGCATGATAGCCACGTGATCAGTGCGTGAACAGTCCCATGATCAGCGCCTGTCAGTCACTGATCACTGCCTGATAAACACGTGATCAGTGCATGATGAGCCATGTGATCAGTGCCTGATCAGCCACGTCATCAGTGCATGCGCAGTCACGTGATCAGTGCAAGATAGCCACGTGATCAGTGCATGCTCAGTCACGTGATCTGGACTTGATCAGCCACGTGATCAGTGCCTGCAGAATCACGTGATCAGGGCCTGCTCAGCTGCGTGATTCCTGCCGGCTCATCTGCATGACAATTGCCAGCTGAGCTGCGTGATTCCTGCCGGGTCACGTGCTTGATTATTGCCAGTTGAGCAGCATGATTCGTCACTGCTGAGCTCCATGCTTATTGCCTGCTGATTTCGTAGTTCGTGTCTGCTCATCTCTTTGAGTATTGCCTCCTGAGTTCCCTGTTCAGTCGCCACCTGCTGGGGACCAGCCCCAGCTGATCCAGGGTATTCGAAGGAGAGATGGCCTAGGCGCCTATTTATAGGCTAATCAGAGATGTCAAGAATAATAGTATGAGGAGAGCTCAGTAGGAAAATTCATTGGAGAAAAGAGACTGAGGAGCTTGGTTTATGCGGGAGACCAATCAAACTTCAAGACAACAAGTTTGCACCACTTACGTAGGCCGCAGGCGCCCTCTCGAATAGCGAAAGGTGCCTCACCCTAGACACCTTCTCGAGTGGGTCTTAGCAGCCCAGGCATAATTAGAAGCGTGGTGGGTTCCGCGCTCCAGATGGAGACTCAGCTGGAAGTTAAAGGGAAGAATGACAAGGAACTTTATGAATTGGAGCTGTAAGTTACCTCTTTGACAGAGAGAGCGAGATGGTGGTGGGGGCAGCCCCCAGTGAAATCAGAGGTGAGAGCAAAAAGCAATACAGTAGGCAGACTCTGGTTTTGGGGGGAGATGCTCGAGAATATCCGGGTGGACTCCTGAGGCTCGATCCCGCATTTGCGTATGCCGAGCCTCCTTCCTCATGACCTTTGTCCAGAGTGGAATGCCTCCCCGGCTCCCGGCACATGATCAGTGCATGGTCAGTCACGATATCAATGCATGATCAGCCACGAATTCACTGACGGCACAGTCACGTGATCAGTGCCTCTCAGTCACGTGAACACCGTATGATAAACACCTGATCAGTGAACGACCAGCCACGTGATCACTGCATGTGCAGTAAGGTGGTCAGTTCCTGATTAGCCACGTGATCAGTGCATGGGCATTCATCTGATCAGGGCATGATACAGACGTGATCAGTGCATGATCAGTCTCGTGATCAGTGTATGATAAACCACGTGATCAGTGCATGATAGCCAGGTAATGAATGCATGATAGCCAGATGATCAGTGCATTATCAGTCACGTGATCAGTGTATGATCAGCCAAGTAATCAGTGCATGATAGCCAAGTGATCAGTGCATGATCAGTCACGTGATCAGTGCATGATCAGTCACGTGACCAGTACATGGTTGCTACGTGATCATTGCATGATCAGCCACGTGAGCAGAGAATGATAGCAACGTGATCAGTGCATGATCGGTCACGTGATCAGTACATGATCAGTCACGTGAACAGTGCATGATCATTCACGTGATCTGTGCATGATGAGTCACGTGATCAGTACATGGTAGCTACGTGAACATTGCATACCCAGCCACGTGAGCAGTGCATGATAGCCACGTGATGTGTGCATGAACAGTTACGTGAACAGTGTATGATCAGCCACGTGATCAGTGCATGATAGCCACGTGATCAGTGCATGATAGCCACGTGATCATTGCATGATCAGTTACGTGAGCAGTGCATGATCAGCCACGTGAGCAGTGCATGGTCAGACACGTGAACAGTGTATGATCAGCCACGTGATCAGTGCATGATATCCAAGTGATCAGTGCATGATCATCCACGTGATCAGTACATGTGGAGTAATGTAATCAATGCATGATAGCACCATGATCAGTGCATGATCAGTCCCGTGATGAGTGTATGATCAGCCAAGTGATCAGTGCATGATAGCTACGTGATCAGTGCATGATCAGTCACATGATCATTGCATGATCAGCCACGTCATCAGTGCATGATAGCCACGTGATCAGTGCATACATTTACGTGATCAGTGCATGCGCAACCACGTGATCAGTGCATGAGGGCCACGTGATCAGTGCATGATCAGTCACGTGATAGGTGTGTGATAAGTCACGTGAAAAGTGCATGCTCAGTCACGTGTTCAGGGCCTGCTGAGCTTCGTGATTACTGTCTGCTCATCTGCTTGACAATTGCCAGCTGAGCTGCACGATTCCTGCCTGTCATCTCCTTGACAATTGCCACCTGTGCTGTGTAATTCCTGCCTGCTCATCTACTTGATTATTGCCAGCTGAGCAGCATGATTTCTCAGAGCTGAGTTCCATGATTATAGCCTGCTGACTGATTCCTGCATACTCAGCTCTTTGTTCATTGCCCCCAGAGGCACATGATCAGTGTGTGAAACCAAACATGATCAGCACATGATCAGTCCCATGATCAATGCATAATAAGCCAGGTGATCACTGCATGATCAATTATGTGTTCAGTGCATGATCAGTCATGTGACCAGTACATGGTAGCTGCGTGATCATTGCATGATCAGCCACGTGAGCAGTGCATGATAGCCACGTGATCAGTGCATGAACAGTCACGTGATCAGTGCATGATCAGTCACATGATACGTGTGTGATCAGCCACATGATCAGTGCATGATATCCACGTGATCAGTGCAGGATAGCCACGTGTTCACTTCATGATTAGTCACGTGATCTGTACATGATCAGTCACGTGATACGTGTGTGATCAATCACGTCATCAGTGCGTGATGAGCCACGTGATCAGTGCAGGATCAATTACTTGATCAGTGCCTGATCAGTCACGTGACCAGTACATGGTAGCTACGTGATCATTGCATGAACAGCCACGTGATCAGTGCATGATAGCCACGTTATCAGTGCATGATCAGTTTCGTGAGCAGAGTATGATCAGCCACTTGATTAGTGCATGATAGCCACGTGATCACTGCATGATCTGTCACATGATCAGTGTATAATCATCCACGTGATCAGTGCATGGGCAGTCATGTGATCAGTGCATGATATAGACGTGATCAGTGCATGATCAGTCTCGTGATCAGTGTATGATAAACCACGTGATCAGTGCACGATAGCCAGGTAATGAATGCATGATAGTCAGATGATCAGTGCATTATCAATCACGTGATCAGTGTATGATCAGCCAAGTAATCAGTGCATGATAGCCAACTGATCAGTGCATGATCAGTCACGTGATCACTGCATGATCTGTCACATGATCAGTGTATGATCATCCACGTGATCAGTGCATGGGCAGTCATGTGATCAGTGCATGATATAGACGTGATCAGTGCATGATCAGTCTCGTGATCAGTGTATGATAAACCACGTGATCAGTGCACGATAGCCAGGTAATGAGTACATGATAGCCAGATGATCAGTGCATTATCAGTCACGTGATCAGTGTATGATCAGCCAAGTAATCAGTGCATGATAGCCGACTGATCAGTGCATGATCAGTCACGTGATCAGTGCATGATCAGTCACGTGATCAGTGCATGATGAGCCACGTGATCAGTGCAGGATCAATTACATGATCAGTGCATGATCAGTCACGTGACTAGTACATGGTTGCTACGTGATCATTGCATGATGAGCCACGTGATCAGAGCATCATAGCCACGTAATCAGTGCATGATCGGTCACGTGATCAGTACATGATCAGTCACGTGAACAGTGCATGATCAGTCATGTGACCAGTACATGTTAGCTGCGTGATCATTGCATGATCAGCCACGTGAGCAGTGCATGATAGCCACGTGATCAGTGCATGATCAGTCACGTGATCAGTGCACCATAAGCCACGTGAGCAGTGCATGATCAATTACGTGATCTGTGCATGATGAGTCACGTGACCAATACATGGTAGCTAGGTGAACATTGCATGCCCAGCCACGTGAGCAGTGCATGATAGCCACGTGATGTGTGCATGAACAGTTATGTGAGCAGAGCATGATCAGCCACGTGACCAGTGCATGAGTGCCACGTGATCAGTGCATGATCAATTACGTGAGCAGTGTATGATCAGCCACGAGAGCAGTGCATGGTCAGACACGTGATCAGTTTATGATCAGCCACGAGATCAGTGTATGATATCCACGTGATCAGTGCAAGATAGCCTCTTGATCACTTCATGAGTAGGCACGTGATCTGTGCATGACCTAGCACGTGAACAGTATATGATCCGCCACGTGATCAGTGCATGATCAGTCATGTGACCAGTACATGGTAGCTGCGTGATCATTGCATGATCAGCCACGTGAGCAGTGCATGATAGCCACGTGATCAGTGCATGATCAGTCACGTGATCAGTGTACCATAAGCCACGTGAGCAGTGCATGATCAATTACGTGATCAGTGCATGATCAGTCACGTGACCAGTACATGGTAGCTACATGATCATTGCATGATCAGCCAAGTGATCAGTGCCTGATAGCCACGTGAACAGTGCATGATAGCCACGAGATCAGTGCATGATCACTCACGTGACCAGTATTGGTAGCTACGTGACCATTGCATGATCAGCCACGTAAGCAGTGCATGATAGCCACGTGATCAGTGCATGATCAGTTTCGGGAGCAGAGTATGATCAGCCACTTGATCAGTGCATGATAGCCACGTGAACACTGCATGATCTGTCACATGATCAGTGCATGATCATCCACATGATCAGTGCATGGGCAGCCACGTGATCAGTGCATGATATAGTCGTGATCAGTGCATGATCAGTCACGTGATCAGTGTATGATCAACCACGTGATCAGTGCACGATAGCCAGGTAATGAGTGCATGATCAGTCAGATTATCAGTGCATTGTCGGTCACGTGATCAGTGTATGTTCAGCCACGTGAGCAGTGCATGATAGCCACGTGATCAGTGCGTGATCAGTCACGTGATCAGTGCATGATCAGTCACGTGAACAGTGCATGATCAATTACGTGATCAGTGCATGATCACTCACGTGACCAGTACATGGTAGCTACGTGATCATTGCATGATCAGACACGTGAGCAGTGCATGATAGCCACGTGATCAATGCATGATCAGTCACGTGATCAGTGCATGATCAGTTACGTGTTCAGTGCATGATCAGCCACGTGATCAGTGCATGATCATTTACGTGATCAGTGCACGATAGCCACGTGATTAGTTCATGATTAGTCACGTGATCTGTGAATGACCAGGCAGGTGATCAGTGTATAATCAGCCACGTGAGCAGTGCATGATCAGCCACGTTATCAGTGCATGAGTGTCACCTGATGGGTGTATGATCAGTCACGTGAGCAGTGCATGATCAGCCACGTGATCAGTGCATGATCAGTCACATAATCTGTGCATGACCAGGCACGTGATCAGTGCATGACAGCCACGTGATAAGTGCATGATAGCCACGTGATCAGTGCAAGATCACTCACGTGATCTGTGCATGACCTAGCACGTGAACAGTGTATGATCCGCCACGTGATCAGTGCATGATCAGTCATGTGACCAGTACATGGTAGCTGCGTGATCATTGCATGATCAGCCAAGTGATCAGTGCAAGATAGCTACGTGATCAGTGCATGATCAGTCACATGATCAGTGCATGATCAGCCACGTCATCAGTGCATGATAGCCACGTGATCAGTGCATACAATTACGTGATCAGTGCATGCGCAATCACGTGATCAGTGCATGAGAGCCACGTGATCAGTGCATGATCAGTCACGTGATCAGTGCACCATAAGCCACATGAGCAGTGCATGATCAATTACGTGATCAGTGCATGATCAGTCACGTGACCAGTACATGGTAGCTACGTGATCATTGCATGATCAGCCAAGTGATAAGTGCCTGATAGCCACGTGATCAGTGCATGATAGCCACGTGATCAGTGCATGATCACTCACGTGACCAGTATTGGTAGCTACGTGACCATTGCATGATCAGCCACGTAAGCAGTGCATGATAGCCACGTGATCAGTGCATGATCAGTTTCGGGAGCAGAGTATGATCAGCCACTTGATCAGTGCATGATAGCCACGTGATCAATGCATGATCTGTCACATGATCAGTGTATGATCATCCACATGATCAGTGCATGGGCAGTCATGTGATCAGTGCATGATATAGACGTGATCAGTGCATGATCAGTCTCGTGATCAGTGTATGATCAACCACGTGATCAGTGCACGATAGCCAGGTAATGAATGCATGATAGTCAGATGATCAGTGCATTATCAGTCACGTGATCAGTGTATGATCAGCCAAGTAATCAGTGCATGATAGCCAACTGATCAGTGCATGATCAGTCACGTGATCACTGCATGATCTGTCACATGATCAGTGTATGATCATCGACGTGATCAGTGCATGGGCAGTCATGTTATCAGTGCATGATATAGACGTGATCAGTGCATGATCAGTCTCGTGATCAGTGTATGATCAACCACGTGATCAGTGCACGATAGCCAGGTAATGAGTACATGATAGTCAGATGATCAGTGCATTATCAGTCACGTGATCAGTGTATGATCAGCCAAGTAATCAGTGCATGATAGCCGACTGATCAGTGCATGATCAGTCACGTGATCAGTGCATGATGAGCCACGTGATCAGTGCAGAATCAATTACATGATCAGTGCATGATCAGTCACGTGACCAGTACATGGTTGCTACATGATCATTGCATGATGAGCCATGTGAGCAGAGCATGATAGCCACGTGATCAGTGCATGATCGGTCACGTGATCAGTACATGATCAGTCACGTGAACAGTACATGATCATTTATGTGATCTGTGCATGATGAGTCACATGACCAGTACATGGTAGCTAGGTGAACATTGCATGCCCAGCCACGTGAGCAGTGTATGATAGCCACGTGATGTGTGCATGAACAGTTACGTGAGCAGAGTATGATCAGCCACGTGATCAGTGCATGAGTGCCACGTGATCAGTGCATGATCAATTACGTGAGCAGTGTATTATCAGCCACGTGAGCAGTGCATGGTCAGACACGTGAACAGTGTATGATCAGCCACGTGATCAGTGCATGATAGCCACGTGATCAGTGCATGATAGCCACCTGATCATTGCATGATCAGTTACGTGAGCAGTGTATGATCAGCCACGTGAGCAGTGCATGGTCAGACACGTGAACAGTGTATGATCAGCCACGTGATCAGTGCATAAGTGCCACGTGATCAATGCATGATCAGTCACGTGACAGGTGTGTGATCAGCCACGTGAACATTGCATGTTCAGCCACGTGATCAGTGCATGATAGCCACGTGATCAGTGCATGATCAGTTACGTGACCAGTGTATGATCAGCCACGTGTTCAGTGCATGGTCAGACACATGAACAGTGTATGATCAGCCACGTGATCAGTGCATGAGAGCCACGTGATAAGTGCATGATCAGTCACGTGATAGGTGTGTGATCAGCCACGTGAACAGTGCATGCTCAGTCACGTGATCAGGGCCTGCTGAGCTGCGTGATTACTGTCTGCTCATCTGCTTGACAATTGCCAGCTGAGCTGCACGGTTCCTGCCTTTCATCTGCTTGACAATTGCCAGCTGTGCTGCATAATTCCTGCCTGCTCAGCTGCTTGATTATTGCCAGCTGAGCAGCATGATTCCTCACAGCTGAGTTCCATGATTATTGCCTGCTGACTGTTTGATTCGTGCCTACTCAGCTCTTTGTTTATTGCCTCCAGAGGCACATGATCAGTGTATGATACCAAACATGATCAGCGCATGATCAGTCACATGATCAGCGCCATTAAGTTACGTGATCACTACATGATAGTCATGTGATCAGTCCATGCTCAGTCACGGTATCAGTGCATGATCAGCCACGTGATCAGTGCATGATAGGCACGTGATCATTGCATGAAGGCCACGTGATCAGTGCATGATCAGCCACGTGATCAGTGCATGATAGCTACGTGATCAGTTGATGATTAGTCACGTGATCTGTGCATGACCAGGCAGGTGATCAGTGTATGATCAGCCACGTGAACAGTGCATGATAGCCACGTGATCAGTACATGATCCGTCACCTGATGGGTGGATGATCAGTCACGTGACCGGTACATGGTAGTTACATGATCATTGCATGATCAGCCACGTGAGTAGTGCATGATAGCCACGTGATCAGTGCATGATCAGTCACGTTATCAGTGCATGATAAGCCACGTGATCAGTGCAGGATCAATTACATGATCAGTGCATGATCAGTCACATGACCAGTACATGGTTGCTACGTGATCATTACATGATCAGCCACGTGAGCAGAGCATGATAGCCACGTGATCAGTGCATGATCGGTCACGTGATCAGTACATGATCAGTCACGTGAACAGTGCATGATCATTTACGTGATCTGTGCATGATGAGTCACGTGACCAGTACATGGTAGCTACGTGATCATTGCATGACCAGCCACGTGAGCAGTGCATGATAGCCACGTGATGTGTGCATGAACAGTTACGTAAGCAGAGTATGATCAGCCACGTGATCAGTGCATGGTCAGACACGTGAACAGTGTATGATCAGCCACGTGTTCAGTGCATGATAGCCACGTGATCAGTGCATAATCAGTTACGTGAGCAGTGTATGATCAGCCACGTGATCAGTGCATGATCATCCACGTGATCAGTGCATGTGGAGTAATGTAATCAATGCATGATAGCACCATGATCAGTGCACGATCAGTCCCGTGATGAGTGTATGATCAGCCAAGTGATCAGTGCAAGATAGCTACGTGATCAGTGCATGATCAGTCACATGATCAGTGCATGATCAGCCACGTCATCAGTGCATGATAGCCACGTGATCAGTGCATACAATTACGTGATCAGTGCATGCGCAATCACGTGATCAGTGCATGAGAGCCACGTGATCAGTGCATGATCAGTCACGTGATCAGTGCACCATAAGCCACGTGAGCAGTGCATGATCAATTACGTGATCAGTGCATGATCAGTCACGTGACCAGTACATGGTAGCTACGTGATCATTGCATGATCAGCCAAGTGATCAGTGCCTGATAGCCACGTGATCAGTGCATGATAGCCACGTGATCAGTGCATGATCACTCACGTGACCAGTATTGGTAGCTACGTGATCATTGCATGACAAGCCACGTGAGCTGTGCATGATAGCCACGTGATGTGTGCATGATCAGTTACGTGAGCAGTGCATGATAGCCACGTGATCAGTGCATGATCAGGTTCGGGAGCAGAGTATGATCATCCACTTGATCAGTGCATGATAGCCACGTGATCACTGCATGATCTGTCACATGATCAGTGTATGATCATCCACGTGATCAGTGCATGGGCAGTCATGTGATCAGTGCATGATATAGACGTGATCAGTGCATGATCAGTCTCGTGATCAGTGTATGTTCAACCACGTGATCAGTGCACGATAGCCAGGTAATGAGTGCATGATAGCCAGATGATCAGTGCATTATCAGTCACGTGATCAGTGTATGATCAGACAAGTAATCAGTGCATGATAGCCAACTGATCAGTGCATGATCAGTCACGTGATCAGTGCATGGTCAGTCACGTGATCAGTGCATGATCATCCACGTGATCACTGCATGTGGAGTCATGTAATCAATGCATGATAGCGCCGTGATCAGTCCCGTGATGAGTGTATGATCAGGCAAGTGACCAGTGCAAGATAGCTACGTGATCAGTGCATTATCAGTCATATGATCAGTGCATGATCAGTCAGGTGAACAGTGCATGATAAGTCACCTGATCAGTGCATGATCACTCACGTGACCAGTACATGGTAGCTACGTGATCATTGCATGAGCCGCCACGTGAGCCATGCATGATAGCCACGAGATCAGTGCATGATCAGTCACGTGATCAGTGCATGATTAGTCACGTAATCTGTGCATGACCAGGCACGTTATCAGTGTATGACCAGACAGGTAATCTGTGCATGACCAGGCACGTGATCAGTGTATGACCAGCCAACTGATCAGTGCATGATCAGTCACGTGATCAGTGCATGATCAGTCACGTGAGCAGTGCATGATTAATCACGTGATCAGTGCATGATCAGTCACGTGATCAATGTATGATCAGCCACGTGATCAGTTCATGATCAGCCAAAGGATCAGTGCATGATAAATTACGTGATCAGTGCATGATCAGTCACGTGACCAGTACATGGTTGCTACGTGATCATTGCATGATCAGCCACGTGAGCAGTGCATGATAGCCACGTGATCAGTGCATGATCACTTTCGGGAGCAGAGTATGATCAGCCACTTGATCAGTGCATGATAGCCACGTGATCACTGCATGATCTGTCACATGATCAGTGCATGATCATCCACATCATCAGTGCATGGGCAGTCATGTGATCAGTGCATGATATAGACGTGATCAGTGCATGATCCGTCTCGTGATCAGTGTATGATCAACCACGTGATCAGTGCACGATAGCCAGGTAATGAGTGCATGATAGCCAGATGATCAGTGCATTATCAGTCACGTGATCAGTGTATGATCAGCCAAGTAATCAGTGCATGATAGCCAACTAATCAGTGCATGATCAGTCACGTGATCAGTGCATGGTCAGTCATGTGATCAGTGCTTGATCAGTCACGTGATCAGTGTATGATCATCCAGGTGATCAGTGCATCTGGAGTCATGTAATCAATGCACGATAGCTCCGTGATCAGTGCACGATCAGTCCCGTGATGAGTGTATGATCAGCCAAGTGATCAGTGCAAGATAGCTACGTGATCAGTGCATGATCAGTCACATGATCAGTGCATGATCAGCCACGTCATCAGTGCATGATAGCCACGTGATCAGTGCATACAATTACATGATCAGTGCATGCGCAGTCAAGTGATCAGTGCATGAGAGCTACGTGATCAGTAAATGATCAGTCACGTGATAGGTGTGTGCTCAGCCACGTGAACAGTGCATGATCAGTCACGTGATCAGTGTATGATCAGTCACGTGACCAATACATGATAGCTATGAGATCATTGTATGATCAGCCACGTAAGCAGTGCATGATACCCACCTCATCAGTGCATGATCAGTCACGTGATCAGTGTATGATCAGTCACGTGATCCGTGCTTGATCAATTACGTTACCATTGCATGATCAGTCACGTGACCAGTACCTGTTAGCTACGTAACCATTGCAGGATCAGCCACGTGAGCACTGCATGATAGACACGTGACCAGTGCATGATCAGCAACGTGAGCAGTGTATGATGAGCCACGTGATCAGTGCATGATCAGACACGTGAACAGTGTATGATCAGCCACGTGATCAGTGCATGATACCTACGTGATCAGTTCATGATTAGTCACGTGATCTGTGCATGACAGCCACGTAATCAGTGCATGATATCCACGTGATCAGTGAATTATAGCCACGTGATCAGTTCATGATTCGTCACGTGATCTGTGCATGACCAGGCACGTGAAGAGTGGATGATCAGCCACGTGATCAGTGCATTATAGCCACGTGATCAGTGCATGATCAGTCAAGTGATCAGTGGGTGAACAGTCACGTGACCAGTGCATGATGAGCCACGTGATCAGTGCAGGATCAATTAGGTTATCAGTGCATGATCAGTCACGTGACCAGTACATGGTTGCTACGTGATCATTGCATGTTCAGCCACGTGAGCAGAGCAATGTAGCCACGAGATCAGTGCGTGATCAGTCACGTTATCAGTGCATGATCAGTCACGTGAACAGTGCATGATCAATTACGTGATCAGTGCATGATCACTCACGTGACCAGTACATGGTAGCTACGTGATCATTGCATGATCAGTCTCGTGAGCAGTGCATGATAGCCACGTGATCAATGCATGATCAGTCACGTGATCAGTGCATGATCAGTTACGTGTTCAGTGCATGATCAGCCACGTGATCAGTGCATGATCATTTACGTGATCAGTGCACGATAGCCACGTGATTAGTTCATGATTAGTCACGTGATCTGTGAATGACCAGGCAGGTGATCAGTGTATAATCAGCCACGTGAACAGTGCATGATAGCCACGTTATCAGTGCATGATCAGTCACCTGATGGGTGTATGATCAGTCACGTGACCGGAAAATTTTAGCTACATGATCATTGCATGATCAGTCACGTGATCAGTGCATGATCAGTCATATAATCTGTGCATGACAAGGCACGTGATCAGTGGATGACCAGCCAAGTGATAAGTGCATGATAGCCACGTGATCAGTGCAAGATCACTCACGTGATCAGTGCATGATTAGTCACGTGATCAGTGCATGATCAGCCACATGATTAGTGCATGATCAATTAGGTCATCAGTGCATGATCAGTCACGTGACCAGTACATGGTAGCTGCGTGATAATTGCATGATCAGCCACGTTAGCAGTGCATGATAGCCACGTGATCAATGCATGATCAGTCACGTGATCAGTGCATGATCAGTTACGTGTTCAGTGCATGATCAGCCACGTGATCAGTGCATGATCAATTAGGTGATCAGTGCATGATAGCCACGTGATCAGTGCAAGATCAGTCACGTGATCGCGTGTGTGATCAGCCACGTGATCAGTGCATGATATCCACGTGATCAGTGCAGCATTAATTACGTGATCAGTGCATGATCAGTCACGTCACCATTACATGGTTGCTACGTGATCAGTGCATGATCAGCCACGTGAGCAGTGCATGATAGCCACGTGATCACTGCATGATAAGTTTCGGGATCAGAATATGATCAGCCACTTGATCAGTGCATGATAGCCACGTGATCACTGCATGATCTGTCACATGATCAGTGCATGATCATCCACGTCATCAGTGCATGGGCAGTCATGTGATCAGTGCATGATATAGATGTGATCAGTGTATGATCAGTCTCGTGAACAGTGTATGATCAACCACGTGATCAGTGCACGATAGCCAGGTAATGAGTGCATGATAGCCAGATGATCAGTGCATTATCAGTCACGTGATCAGTGTATGATCAGCCAAGTAATCAGTGCATGATAGCCAACTGATCAGTGCATGATCAGTCACGTGATCAGTGCATGGTCAGTCACGTGATCAGTGCATGATCAGTCACGTGACCAGTGCATGATCAGTCATGTGACATGTGTGTGATCAGCCACGTGAACAGTGCATGTTCAGCCACGTGATCAGTGCATGATCAGTTACGTGAGCAGTGTATTATTAGCCACGTGATCAGTGCATTGTCAGACACGTGAACAGTGTATGATCAGCCACGTGATCAGTGCATGATATCCAACTGATCAGTGCAGGATCAAACACGTGATCAGTGTATGATCAGCCACGTGAACAGTGCATGCTCAGTCACGTGATCAGGGCCTGCAGAGCTGCGTGATTACTGTCTGCTCATCTGCTTGACAATTGCCAGCTGAGCTGCGTAAATCCTGCCTGCTCAGCTGCTTGATTATTGCCAGCTGAGCAGCATGATTCCTCACAGCTGTGTTCCATGATTATTGCCTGCTGACTGATTTCTGCCTACTCAGCTCTTTGTTCATTGCCTCCAGAGGCACATGATCAGTGTATGACACCAAACATGATCAGCACGTGATCAGTCACATGATCAATGCATGATAAGCCAGGTGATCAGTGCATGATCAGTCATGTGACCAGTACATGGTAGCTGACTGATCATTGCATGATCAGCCACGGGATCAGTGCATGATAGCCACGTGATCAGTGCATGACCAGTCACGTGATCAGTGTATGATCAGCCAAGTAATCAGTGCATGATAGCCAACTAATCAGTGCATGATCAGTCACGTGATCAGTGCATGGTCAGTCATGTGATCAGTGCTTGATCAGTCACGTGATCAGTGTATGATCATCCAGGTGATCAGTGCATCTGGAGTCATGTAATCAATGCACGATAGCTCCGTGATCAGTGCACGATCAGTCCCGTGATGAGTGTATGATCAGCCAAGTGATCAGTGCAAGATAGCTACGTGATCAGTGCATGATCAGTCACATGATCAGTGCATGATCAGCCACGTCATCAGTGCATGATAGCCACGTGATCAGTGCATACAATTACATGATCAGTGCATGCGCAGTCAAGTGATCAGTGCATGAGAGCTACGTGATCAGTAAATGATCAGTCACGTGATAGGTGTGTGCTCAGCCACGTGAACAGTGCATGATCAGTCACGTGATCAGTGTATGATCAGTCACGTGACCAATACATGATAGCTATGAGATCATTGTATGATCAGCCACGTAAGCAGTGCATGATACCCACCTCATCAGTGCATGATCAGTCACGTGATCAGTGTATGATCAGTCACGTGATCCGTGCTTGATCAATTACGTTACCATTGCATGATCAGTCACGTGACCAGTACCTGTTAGCTACGTAACCATTGCAGGATCAGCCACGTGAGCACTGCATGATAGACACGTGACCAGTGCATGATCAGCAACGTGAGCAGTGTATGATGAGCCACGTGATCAGTGCATGATCAGACACGTGAACAGTGTATGATCAGCCACGTGATCAGTGCATGATACCTACGTGATCAGTTCATGATTAGTCACGTGATCTGTGCATGACAGCCACGTAATCAGTGCATGATATCCACGTGATCAGTGAATTATAGCCACGTGATCAGTTCATGATTCGTCACGTGATCTGTGCATGACCAGGCACGTGAAGAGTGGATGATCAGCCACGTGATCAGTGCATTATAGCCACGTGATCAGTGCATGATCAGTCAAGTGATCAGTGGGTGAACAGTCACGTGACCAGTGCATGATGAGCCACGTGATCAGTGCAGGATCAATTAGGTTATCAGTGCATGATCAGTCACGTGACCAGTACATGGTTGCTACGTGATCATTGCATGTTCAGCCACGTGAGCAGAGCAATGTAGCCACGAGATCAGTGCGTGATCAGTCACGTTATCAGTGCATGATCAGTCACGTGAACAGTGCATGATCAATTACGTGATCAGTGCATGATCACTCACGTGACCAGTACATGGTAGCTACGTGATCATTGCATGATCAGTCTCGTGAGCAGTGCATGATAGCCACGTGATCAATGCATGATCAGTCACGTGATCAGTGCATGATCAGTTACGTGTTCAGTGCATGATCAGCCACGTGATCAGTGCATGATCATTTACGTGATCAGTGCACGATAGCCACGTGATTAGTTCATGATTAGTCACGTGATCTGTGAATGACCAGGCAGGTGATCAGTGTATAATCAGCCACGTGAACAGTGCATGATAGCCACGTTATCAGTGCATGATCAGTCACCTGATGGGTGTATGATCAGTCACGTGACCGGTAAATTTTAGCTACATGATCATTGCATGATCAGTCACGTGATCAGTGCATGATCAGTCATATAATCTGTGCATGACAAGGCACGTGATCAGTGGATGACCAGCCAAGTGATAAGTGCATGATAGCCACGTGATCAGTGCAAGATCACTCACGTGATCAGTGCATGATTAGTCACGTGATCAGTGCATGATCAGCCACATGATTAGTGCATGATCAATTAGGTCATCAGTGCATGATCAGTCACGTGACCAGTACATGGTAGCTGCGTGATAATTGCATGATCAGCCACGTTAGCAGTGCATGATAGCCACGTGATCAATGCATGATCAGTCACGTGATCAGTGCATGATCAGTTACGTGTTCAGTGCATGATCAGCCACGTGATCAGTGCATGATCAATTAGGTGATCAGTGCATGATAGCCACGTGATCAGTGCAAGATCAGTCACGTGATACGTGTGTGATCAGCCACGTGATCAGTGCATGATATCCACGTGATCAGTGCAGCATTAATTACGTGATCAGTGCATGATCAGTCACGTCACCATTACATGGTTGCTACGTGATCAGTGCATGATCAGCCACGTGAGCAGTGCATGATAGCCACGTGATCACTGCATGATAAGTTTCGGGATCAGAATATGATCAGCCACTTGATCAGTGCATGATAGCCACGTGATCACTGCATGATCTGTCACATGATCAGTGCATGATCATCCACGTCATCAGTGCATGGGCAGTCATGTGATCAGTGCATGATATAGATGTGATCAGTGTATGATCAGTCTCGTGAACAGTGTATGATCAACCACGTGATCAGTGCACGATAGCCAGGTAATGAGTGCATGATAGCCAGATGATCAGTGCATTATCAGTCACGTGATCAGTGTATGATCAGCCAAGTAATCAGTGCATGATAGCCAACTGATCAGTGCATGATCAGTCACGTGATCAGTGCATGGTCAGTCACGTGATCAGTGCATGATCAGTCACGTGACCAGTGCATGATCAGTCATGTGACATGTGTGTGATCAGCCACGTGAACAGTGCATGTTCAGCCACGTGATCAGTGCATGATCAGTTACGTGAGCAGTGTATTATTAGCCACGTGATCAGTGCATTGTCAGACACGTGAACAGTGTATGATCAGCCACGTGATCAGTGCATGATATCCAACTGATCAGTGCAGGATCAAACACGTGATCAGTGTATGATCAGCCACGTGAACAGTGCATGCTCAGTCACGTGATCAGGGCCTGCAGAGCTGCGTGATTACTGTCTGCTCATCTGCTTGACAATTGCCAGCTGAGCTGCGTAAATCCTGCCTGCTCAGCTGCTTGATTATTGCCAGCTGAGCAGCATGATTCCTCACAGCTGTGTTCCATGATTATTGCCTGCTGACTGATTTCTGCCTACTCAGCTCTTTGTTCATTGCCTCCAGAGGCACATGATCAGTGTATGACACCAAACATGATCAGCACGTGATCAGTCACATGATCAATGCATGATAAGCCAGGTGATCAGTGCATGATCAGTCACGTGATCAGTGCATGATTAGTCACGTAATCTGTGCATGACCAGGCACGTTATCAGTGTATGACCAGACAGGTAATCTGTGCATGACCAGGCACGTGATCAGTGTATGACCAGCCAACTGATCAGTGCATGATCAGTCACGTGATCAGTGCATGATCAGTCACGTGAGCAGTGCATGATTAATCACGTGATCAGTGCATGATCAGTCACGTGATCAATGTATGATCAGCCACGTGATCAGTTCATGATCAGCCAAAGGATCAGTGCATGATAAATTACGTGATCAGTGCATGATCAGTCACGTGACCAGTACATGGTTGCTACGTGATCATTGCATGATCAGCCACGTGAGCAGTGCATGATAGCCACGTGATCAGTGCATGATCACTTTCGGGAGCAGAGTATGATCAGCCACTTGATCAGTGCATGATAGCCACGTGATCACTGCATGATCTGTCACATGATCAGTGCATGATCATCCACATCATCAGTGCATGGGCAGTCATGTGATCAGTGCATGATATAGACGTGATCAGTGCATGATCCGTCTCGTGATCAGTGTATGATCAACCACGTGATCAGTGCACGATAGCCAGGTAATGAGTGCATGATAGCCAGATGATCAGTGCATTATCAGTCACGTGATCAGTGTATGATCAGCCAAGTAATCAGTGCATGATAGCCAACTAATCAGTGCATGATCAGTCACGTGATCAGTGCATGGTCAGTCATGTGATCAGTGCTTGATCAGTCACGTGATCAGTGTATGATCATCCAGGTGATCAGTGCATCTGGAGTCATGTAATCAATGCACGATAGCTCCGTGATCAGTGCACGATCAGTCCCGTGATGAGTGTATGATCAGCCAAGTGATCAGTGCAAGATAGCTACGTGATCAGTGCATGATCAGTCACATGATCAGTGCATGATCAGCCACGTCATCAGTGCATGATAGCCACGTGATCAGTGCATACAATTACATGATCAGTGCATGCGCAGTCAAGTGATCAGTGCATGAGAGCTACGTGATCAGTAAATGATCAGTCACGTGATAGGTGTGTGCTCAGCCACGTGAACAGTGCATGATCAGTCACGTGATCAGTGTATGATCAGTCACGTGACCAATACATGATAGCTATGAGATCATTGTATGATCAGCCACGTAAGCAGTGCATGATACCCACCTCATCAGTGCATGATCAGTCACGTGATCAGTGTATGATCAGTCACGTGATCCGTGCTTGATCAATTACGTTACCATTGCATGATCAGTCACGTGACCAGTACCTGTTAGCTACGTAACCATTGCAGGATCAGCCACGTGAGCACTGCATGATAGACACGTGACCAGTGCATGATCAGCAACGTGAGCAGTGTATGATGAGCCATGTGATCAGTGCATGATCAGACACGTGAACAGTGTATGATCAGCCACGTGATCAGTGCATGATACCTACGTGATCAGTTCATGATTAGTCACGTGATCTGTGCATGACAGCCACGTAATCAGTGCATGATATCCACGTGATCAGTGAATTATAGCCACGTGATCAGTTCATGATTCGTCACGTGATCTGTGCATGACCAGGCACGTGAAGAGTGGATGATCAGCCACGTGATCAGTGCATTATAGCCACGTGATCAGTGCATGATCAGTCAAGTGATCAGTGGGTGAACAGTCACGTGACCAGTGCATGATGAGCCACGTGATCAGTGCAGGATCAATTAGGTTATCAGTGCATGATCAGTCACGTGACCAGTACATGGTTGCTACGTGATCATTGCATGTTCAGCCACGTGAGCAGAGCAATGTAGCCACGAGATCAGTGCGTGATCAGTCACGTTATCAGTGCATGATCAGTCACGTGAACAGTGCATGATCAATTACGTGATCAGTGCATGATCACTCACGTGACCAGTACATGGTAGCTACGTGATCATTGCATGATCAGTCTCGTGAGCAGTGCATGATAGCCACGTGATCAATGCATGATCAGTCACGTGATCAGTGCATGATCAGTTACGTGTTCAGTGCATGATCAGCCACGTGATCAGTGCATGATCAATTACGTGATCAGTGCACGATAGCCACGTGATTAGTTCATGATTAGTCACGTGATCTGTGAATGACCAGGCAGGTGATCAGTGTATAATCAGCCACGTGAACAGTGCATGATAGCCACGTTATCAGTGCATGATCAGTCACCTGATGGGTGTATGATCAGTCACGTGACCGGTAAATTTTAGCTACATGATCATTGCATGATCAGTCACGTGATCAGTGCATGATCAGTCATATAATCTGTGCATGACAAGGCACGTGATCAGTGGATGACCAGCCAAGTGATAAGTGCATGATAGCCACGTGATCAGTGCAAGATCACTCACGTGATCAGTGCATGATTAGTCACGTGATCAGTGCATGATCAGCCACATGATTAGTGCATGATCAATTAGGTCATCAGTGCATGATCAGTCACGTGACCAGTACATGGTAGCTGCGTGATAATTGCATGATCAGCCACGTTAGCAGTGCATGATAGCCACGTGATCAATGCATGATCAGTCACGTGATCAGTGCATGATCAGTTACGTGTTCAGTGCATGATCAGCCACGTGATCAGTGCATGATCAATTAGGTGATCAGTGCATGATAGCCACGTGATCAGTGCAAGATCAGTCACGTGATACGTGTGTGATCAGCCACGTGATCAGTGCATGATATCCACGTGATCAGTGCAGCATTAATTACGTGATCAGTGCATGATCAGTCACGTCACCATTACATGGTTGCTACGTGATCAGTGCATGATCAGCCACGTGAGCAGTGCATGATAGCCACGTGATCACTGCATGATAAGTTTCGGGATCAGAATATGATCAGCCACTTGATCAGTGCATGATAGCCACGTGATCACTGCATGATCTGTCACATGATCAGTGCATGATCATCCACGTCATCAGTGCATGGGCAGTCATGTGATCAGTGCATGATATAGATGTGATCAGTGTATGATCAGTCTCGTGAACAGTGTATGATCAACCACGTGATCAGTGCACGATAGCCAGGTAATGAGTGCATGATAGCCAGATGATCAGTGCATTATCAGTCACGTGATCAGTGTATGATCAGCCAAGTAATCAGTGCATGATAGCCAACTGATCAGTGCATGATCAGTCACGTGATCAGTGCATGGTCAGTCACGTGATCAGTGCATGATCAGTCACGTGACCAGTGCATGATCAGTCATGTGACATGTGTGTGATCAGCCACGTGAACAGTGCATGTTCAGCCACGTGATCAGTGCATGATCAGTTACGTGAGCAGTGTATTATTAGCCACGTGATCAGTGCATTGTCAGACACGTGAACAGTGTATGATCAGCCACGTGATCAGTGCATGATATCCAACTGATCAGTGCAGGATCAAACACGTGATCAGTGTATGATCAGCCACGTGAACAGTGCATGCTCAGTCACGTGATCAGGGCCTGCAGAGCTGCGTGATTACTGTCTGCTCATCTGCTTGACAATTGCCAGCTGAGCTGCGTAAATCCTGCCTGCTCAGCTGCTTGATTATTGCCAGCTGAGCAGCATGATTCCTCACAGCTGTGTTCCATGATTATTGCCTGCTGACTGATTTCTGCCTACTCAGCTCTTTGTTCATTGCCTCCAGAGGCACATGATCAGTGTATGACACCAAACATGATCAGCACGTGATCAGTCACATGATCAATGCATGATAAGCCAGGTGATCAGTGCATGATCAGTCATGTGACCAGTACATGGTAGCTGACTGATCATTGCATGATCAGCCACGGGATCAGTGCATGATAGCCACGTGATCAGTGCATGACCAGTCACGTGATCAGTGCATGATCAGTCACGTGAACAGTGCATGATCAATTACGTGATCAGTGCATGATCACTCACGTGACCAGTACATGGTAGCTACGTGATCATTGCATGATCAGTCTCGTGAGCAGTGCATGATAGCCACGTGATCAATGCATGATCAGTCACGTGATCAGTGCATGATCAGTTACGTGTTCAGTGCATGATCAGCCACGTGATCAGTGCATGATCATTTACGTGATCAGTGCACGATAGCCACGTGATTAGTTCATGATTAGTCACGTGATCTGTGAATGACCAGGCAGGTGATCAGTGTATAATCAGCCACGTGAACAGTGCATGATAGCCACGTTATCAGTGCATGATCAGTCACCTGATGGGTGTATGATCAGTCACGTGACCGGTAAATTTTAGCTACATGATCATTGCATGATCAGTCACGTGATCAGTGCATGATCAGTCATATAATCTGTGCATGACAAGGCACGTGATCAGTGGATGACCAGCCAAGTGATAAGTGCATGATAGCCACGTGATCAGTGCAAGATCACTCACGTGATCAGTGCATGATTAGTCACGTGATCAGTGCATGATCAGCCACATGATTAGTGCATGATCAATTAGGTCATCAGTGCATGATCAGTCACGTGACCAGTACATGGTAGCTGCGTGATAATTGCATGATCAGCCACGTTAGCAGTGCATGATAGCCACGTGATCAATGCATGATCAGTCACGTGATCAGTGCATGATCAGTTACGTGTTCAGTGCATGATCAGCCACGTGATCAGTGCATGATCAATTAGGTGATCAGTGCATGATAGCCACGTGATCAGTGCAAGATCAGTCACGTGATACGTGTGTGATCAGCCACGTGATCAGTGCATGATATCCACGTGATCAGTGCAGCATTAATTACGTGATCAGTGCATGATCAGTCACGTCACCATTACATGGTTGCTACGTGATCAGTGCATGATCAGCCACGTGAGCAGTGCATGATAGCCACGTGATCACTGCATGATAAGTTTCGGGATCAGAATATGATCAGCCACTTGATCAGTGCATGATAGCCACGTGATCACTGCATGATCTGTCACATGATCAGTGCATGATCATCCACGTCATCAGTGCATGGGCAGTCATGTGATCAGTGCATGATATAGATGTGATCAGTGTATGATCAGTCTCGTGAACAGTGTATGATCAACCACGTGATCAGTGCACGATAGCCAGGTAATGAGTGCATGATAGCCAGATGATCAGTGCATTATCAGTCACGTGATCAGTGTATGATCAGCCAAGTAATCAGTGCATGATAGCCAACTGATCAGTGCATGATCAGTCACGTGATCAGTGCATGGTCAGTCACGTGATCAGTGCATGATCAGTCACGTGACCAGTGCATGATCAGTCATGTGACATGTGTGTGATCAGCCACGTGAACAGTGCATGTTCAGCCACGTGATCAGTGCATGATCAGTTACGTGAGCAGTGTATTATTAGCCACGTGATCAGTGCATTGTCAGACACGTGAACAGTGTATGATCAGCCACGTGATCAGTGCATGATATCCAACTGATCAGTGCAGGATCAAACACGTGATCAGTGTATGATCAGCCACGTGAACAGTGCATGCTCAGTCACGTGATCAGGGCCTGCAGAGCTGCGTGATTACTGTCTGCTCATCTGCTTGACAATTGCCAGCTGAGCTGCGTAAATCCTGCCTGCTCAGCTGCTTGATTATTGCCAGCTGAGCAGCATGATTCCTCACAGCTGTGTTCCATGATTATTGCCTGCTGACTGATTTCTGCCTACTCAGCTCTTTGTTCATTGCCTCCAGAGGCACATGATCAGTGTATGACACCAAACATGATCAGCACGTGATCAGTCACATGATCAATGCATGATAAGCCAGGTGATCAGTGCATGATCAGTCATGTGACCAGTACATGGTAGCTGACTGATCATTGCATGATCAGCCACGGGATCAGTGCATGATAGCCACGTGATCAGTGCATGACCAGTCACGTGATCAGTGTATGATCAGCCAAGTAATCAGTGCATGATAGCCAACTAATCAGTGCATGATCAGTCACGTGATCAGTGCATGGTCAGTCATGTGATCAGTGCTTGATCAGTCACGTGATCAGTGTATGATCATCCAGGTGATCAGTGCATCTGGAGTCATGTAATCAATGCACGATAGCTCCGTGATCAGTGCACGATCAGTCCCGTGATGAGTGTATGATCAGCCAAGTGATCAGTGCAAGATAGCTACGTGATCAGTGCATGATCAGTCACATGATCAGTGCATGATCAGCCACGTCATCAGTGCATGATAGCCACGTGATCAGTGCATACAATTACATGATCAGTGCATGCGCAGTCAAGTGATCAGTGCATGAGAGCTACGTGATCAGTAAATGATCAGTCACGTGATAGGTGTGTGCTCAGCCACGTGAACAGTGCATGATCAGTCACGTGATCAGTGTATGATCAGTCACGTGACCAATACATGATAGCTATGAGATCATTGTATGATCAGCCACGTAAGCAGTGCATGATACCCACCTCATCAGTGCATGATCAGTCACGTGATCAGTGTATGATCAGTCACGTGATCCGTGCTTGATCAATTACGTTACCATTGCATGATCAGTCACGTGACCAGTACCTGTTAGCTACGTAACCATTGCAGGATCAGCCACGTGAGCACTGCATGATAGACACGTGACCAGTGCATGATCAGCAACGTGAGCAGTGTATGATGAGCCACGTGATCAGTGCATGATCAGACACGTGAACAGTGTATGATCAGCCACGTGATCAGTGCATGATACCTACGTGATCAGTTCATGATTAGTCACGTGATCTGTGCATGACAGCCACGTAATCAGTGCATGATATCCACGTGATCAGTGAATTATAGCCACGTGATCAGTTCATGATTCGTCACGTGATCTGTGCATGACCAGGCACGTGAAGAGTGGATGATCAGCCACGTGATCAGTGCATTATAGCCACGTGATCAGTGCATGATCAGTCAAGTGATCAGTGGGTGAACAGTCACGTGACCAGTGCATGATGAGCCACGTGATCAGTGCAGGATCAATTAGGTTATCAGTGCATGATCAGTCACGTGACCAGTACATGGTTGCTACGTGATCATTGCATGTTCAGCCACGTGAGCAGAGCAATGTAGCCACGAGATCAGTGCGTGATCAGTCACGTTATCAGTGCATGATCAGTCACGTGAACAGTGCATGATCAATTACGTGATCAGTGCATGATCACTCACGTGACCAGTACATGGTAGCTACGTGATCATTGCATGATCAGTCTCGTGAGCAGTGCATGATAGCCACGTGATCAATGCATGATCAGTCACGTGATCAGTGCATGATCAGTTACGTGTTCAGTGCATGATCAGCCACGTGATCAGTGCATGATCATTTACGTGATCAGTGCACGATAGCCACGTGATTAGTTCATGATTAGTCACGTGATCTGTGAATGACCAGGCAGGTGATCAGTGTATAATCAGCCACGTGAACAGTGCATGATAGCCACGTTATCAGTGCATGATCAGTCACCTGATGGGTGTATGATCAGTCACGTGACCGGTAAATTTTAGCTACATGATCATTGCATGATCAGTCACGTGATCAGTGCATGATCAGTCATATAATCTGTGCATGACAAGGCACGTGATCAGTGGATGACCAGCCAAGTGATAAGTGCATGATAGCCACGTGATCAGTGCAAGATCACTCACGTGATCAGTGCATGATTAGTCACGTGATCAGTGCATGATCAGCCACATGATTAGTGCATGATCAATTAGGTCATCAGTGCATGATCAGTCACGTGACCAGTACATGGTAGCTGCGTGATAATTGCATGATCAGCCACGTTAGCAGTGCATGATAGCCACGTGATCAATGCATGATCAGTCACGTGATCAGTGCATGATCAGTTACGTGTTCAGTGCATGATCAGCCACGTGATCAGTGCATGATCAATTAGGTGATCAGTGCATGATAGCCACGTGATCAGTGCAAGATCAGTCACGTGATACGTGTGTGATCAGCCACGTGATCAGTGCATGATATCCACGTGATCAGTGCAGCATTAATTACGTGATCAGTGCATGATCAGTCACGTCACCATTACATGGTTGCTACGTGATCAGTGCATGATCAGCCACGTGAGCAGTGCATGATAGCCACGTGATCACTGCATGATAAGTTTCGGGATCAGAATATGATCAGCCACTTGATCAGTGCATGATAGCCACGTGATCACTGCATGATCTGTCACATGATCAGTGCATGATCATCCACGTCATCAGTGCATGGGCAGTCATGTGATCAGTGCATGATATAGATGTGATCAGTGTATGATCAGTCTCGTGAACAGTGTATGATCAACCACGTGATCAGTGCACGATAGCCAGGTAATGAGTGCATGATAGCCAGATGATCAGTGCATTATCAGTCACGTGATCAGTGTATGATCAGCCAAGTAATCAGTGCATGATAGCCAACTGATCAGTGCATGATCAGTCACGTGATCAGTGCATGGTCAGTCACGTGATCAGTGCATGATCAGTCACGTGACCAGTGCATGATCAGTCATGTGACATGTGTGTGATCAGCCACGTGAACAGTGCATGTTCAGCCACGTGATCAGTGCATGATCAGTTACGTGAGCAGTGTATTATTAGCCACGTGATCAGTGCATTGTCAGACACGTGAACAGTGTATGATCAGCCACGTGATCAGTGCATGATATCCAACTGATCAGTGCAGGATCAAACACGTGATCAGTGTATGATCAGCCACGTGAACAGTGCATGCTCAGTCACGTGATCAGGGCCTGCAGAGCTGCGTGATTACTGTCTGCTCATCTGCTTGACAATTGCCAGCTGAGCTGCGTAAATCCTGCCTGCTCAGCTGCTTGATTATTGCCAGCTGAGCAGCATGATTCCTCACAGCTGTGTTCCATGATTATTGCCTGCTGACTGATTTCTGCCTACTCAGCTCTTTGTTCATTGCCTCCAGAGGCACATGATCAGTGTATGACACCAAACATGATCAGCACGTGATCAGTCACATGATCAATGCATGATAAGCCAGGTGATCAGTGCATGATCAGTCACGTGATCAGTGCATGATTAGTCACGTAATCTGTGCATGACCAGGCACGTTATCAGTGTATGACCAGACAGGTAATCTGTGCATGACCAGGCACGTGATCAGTGTATGACCAGCCAACTGATCAGTGCATGATCAGTCACGTGATCAGTGCATGATCAGTCACGTGAGCAGTGCATGATTAATCACGTGATCAGTGCATGATCAGTCACGTGATCAATGTATGATCAGCCACGTGATCAGTTCATGATCAGCCAAAGGATCAGTGCATGATAAATTACGTGATCAGTGCATGATCAGTCACGTGACCAGTACATGGTTGCTACGTGATCATTGCATGATCAGCCACGTGAGCAGTGCATGATAGCCACGTGATCAGTGCATGATCACTTTCGGGAGCAGAGTATGATCAGCCACTTGATCAGTGCATGATAGCCACGTGATCACTGCATGATCTGTCACATGATCAGTGCATGATCATCCACATCATCAGTGCATGGGCAGTCATGTGATCAGTGCATGATATAGACGTGATCAGTGCATGATCCGTCTCGTGATCAGTGTATGATCAACCACGTGATCAGTGCACGATAGCCAGGTAATGAGTGCATGATAGCCAGATGATCAGTGCATTATCAGTCACGTGATCAGTGTATGATCAGCCAAGTAATCAGTGCATGATAGCCAACTAATCAGTGCATGATCAGTCACGTGATCAGTGCATGGTCAGTCATGTGATCAGTGCTTGATCAGTCACGTGATCAGTGTATGATCATCCAGGTGATCAGTGCATCTGGAGTCATGTAATCAATGCACGATAGCTCCGTGATCAGTGCACGATCAGTCCCGTGATGAGTGTATGATCAGCCAAGTGATCAGTGCAAGATAGCTACGTGATCAGTGCATGATCAGTCACATGATCAGTGCATGATCAGCCACGTCATCAGTGCATGATAGCCACGTGATCAGTGCATACAATTACATGATCAGTGCATGCGCAGTCAAGTGATCAGTGCATGAGAGCTACGTGATCAGTAAATGATCAGTCACGTGATAGGTGTGTGCTCAGCCACGTGAACAGTGCATGATCAGTCACGTGATCAGTGTATGATCAGTCACGTGACCAATACATGATAGCTATGAGATCATTGTATGATCAGCCACGTAAGCAGTGCATGATACCCACCTCATCAGTGCATGATCAGTCACGTGATCAGTGTATGATCAGTCACGTGATCCGTGCTTGATCAATTACGTTACCATTGCATGATCAGTCACGTGACCAGTACCTGTTAGCTACGTAACCATTGCAGGATCAGCCACGTGAGCACTGCATGATAGACACGTGACCAGTGCATGATCAGCAACGTGAGCAGTGTATGATGAGCCATGTGATCAGTGCATGATCAGACACGTGAACAGTGTATGATCAGCCACGTGATCAGTGCATGATACCTACGTGATCAGTTCATGATTAGTCACGTGATCTGTGCATGACAGCCACGTAATCAGTGCATGATATCCACGTGATCAGTGAATTATAGCCACGTGATCAGTTCATGATTCGTCACGTGATCTGTGCATGACCAGGCACGTGAAGAGTGGATGATCAGCCACGTGATCAGTGCATTATAGCCACGTGATCAGTGCATGATCAGTCAAGTGATCAGTGGGTGAACAGTCACGTGACCAGTGCATGATGAGCCACGTGATCAGTGCAGGATCAATTAGGTTATCAGTGCATGATCAGTCACGTGACCAGTACATGGTTGCTACGTGATCATTGCATGTTCAGCCACGTGAGCAGAGCAATGTAGCCACGAGATCAGTGCGTGATCAGTCACGTTATCAGTGCATGATCAGTCACGTGAACAGTGCATGATCAATTACGTGATCAGTGCATGATCACTCACGTGACCAGTACATGGTAGCTACGTGATCATTGCATGATCAGTCTCGTGAGCAGTGCATGATAGCCACGTGATCAATGCATGATCAGTCACGTGATCAGTGCATGATCAGTTACGTGTTCAGTGCATGATCAGCCACGTGATCAGTGCATGATCAATTACGTGATCAGTGCACGATAGCCACGTGATTAGTTCATGATTAGTCACGTGATCTGTGAATGACCAGGCAGGTGATCAGTGTATAATCAGCCACGTGAACAGTGCATGATAGCCACGTTATCAGTGCATGATCAGTCACCTGATGGGTGTATGATCAGTCACGTGACCGGTAAATTTTAGCTACATGATCATTGCATGATCAGTCACGTGATCAGTGCATGATCAGTCATATAATCTGTGCATGACAAGGCACGTGATCAGTGGATGACCAGCCAAGTGATAAGTGCATGATAGCCACGTGATCAGTGCAAGATCACTCACGTGATCAGTGCATGATTAGTCACGTGATCAGTGCATGATCAGCCACATGATTAGTGCATGATCAATTAGGTCATCAGTGCATGATCAGTCACGTGACCAGTACATGGTAGCTGCGTGATAATTGCATGATCAGCCACGTTAGCAGTGCATGATAGCCACGTGATCAATGCATGATCAGTCACGTGATCAGTGCATGATCAGTTACGTGTTCAGTGCATGATCAGCCACGTGATCAGTGCATGATCAATTAGGTGATCAGTGCATGATAGCCACGTGATCAGTGCAAGATCAGTCACGTGATACGTGTGTGATCAGCCACGTGATCAGTGCATGATATCCACGTGATCAGTGCAGCATTAATTACGTGATCAGTGCATGATCAGTCACGTCACCATTACATGGTTGCTACGTGATCAGTGCATGATCAGCCACGTGAGCAGTGCATGATAGCCACGTGATCACTGCATGATAAGTTTCGGGATCAGAATATGATCAGCCACTTGATCAGTGCATGATAGCCACGTGATCACTGCATGATCTGTCACATGATCAGTGCATGATCATCCACGTCATCAGTGCATGGGCAGTCATGTGATCAGTGCATGATATAGATGTGATCAGTGTATGATCAGTCTCGTGAACAGTGTATGATCAGCCACGTGATCAGTGCACGATAGCCAGGTAATGAGTGCATGATAGCCAGATGATCAGTGCATTATCAGTCACGTGATCAGTGTATGATCAGCCAAGTAATCAGTGCATGATAGCCAACTGATCAGTGCATGATCAGTCACGTGATCAGTGCATGGTCAGTCACGTGATCAGTGCATGATCAGTCACGTGACCAGTGCATGATCAGTCATGTGACATGTGTGTGATCAGCCACGTGAACAGTGCATGTTCAGCCACGTGATCAGTGCATGATCAGTTACGTGAGCAGTGTATTATTAGCCACGTGATCAGTGCATTGTCAGACACGTGAACAGTGTATGATCAGCCACGTGATCAGTGCATGATATCCAACTGATCAGTGCAGGATCAAACACGTGATCAGTGTATGATCAGCCACGTGAACAGTGCATGCTCAGTCACGTGATCAGGGCCTGCAGAGCTGCGTGATTACTGTCTGCTCATCTGCTTGACAATTGCCAGCTGAGCTGCGTAAATCCTGCCTGCTCAGCTGCTTGATTATTGCCAGCTGAGCAGCATGATTCCTCACAGCTGTGTTCCATGATTATTGCCTGCTGACTGATTTCTGCCTACTCAGCTCTTTGTTCATTGCCTCCAGAGGCACATGATCAGTGTATGACACCAAACATGATCAGCACGTGATCAGTCACATGATCAATGCATGATAAGCCAGGTGATCAGTGCATGATCAGTCATGTGACCAGTACATGGTAGCTGACTGATCATTGCATGATCAGCCACGGGATCAGTGCATGATAGCCACGTGATCAGTGCATGACCAGTCACGTGATCAGTGCATGATCAGTCACGTGATCAGTGCATGATCAGCCACATGATCAGTGCATGATCAATTACATGATCAGTGCATGATCAGTCACGTGACCAGTACATGGTAGCTACGTGATCATTGCATGATCAGCCACGTGAGCCGTGCATGATAGCCACGAGATCAGTGCATGATCAGTCACGTGATCAGTGCATGATCAGTCACGTAATCTGTGCATGACCAGGCACGTGATCAGTGTATGACCATACAAGTGATCAGTGCATGATAGCCACGTGATCAGTGCATGATCAGTCACGTGATCAGTGCATGATCAGTCCTGTGATCAGTGTATGATCAGCCACGTCATCAGTGCATGATCAGCCAAATGACCAGTGCATGATCAATTACGGGATCAGTGCATGACCAGTCACGTCACCAGTACATGGTTGCTACGTGATCATTGCATGATCAGCCACGTGAGCAGTGCATGATAGCCACGTGATCAGTGAATGATCAGTTTCCGGACCAGAGTATGATCAGCCACTTGATCAGTGCATGATAGCCACGTGATCACTGCATGATCTGTCACATGATCAGTGCCTGATCATCCACGTGATCAGTGCATGGGCAGTCATGTGATCAGTGCATGATATAGACATGATCAGTGCATGATCAGTCTCGTGATCATTGTATGATCAACCACGTGATCAGTGCACGATAGCCAGATAATGAGTGCATGATAGCCAGATGATCAGTGCATTATCAGTCACGTGATCAGTGTATGATCAGCCAAGTAATCAGTGCATGATAGCCAACTGATCAGTGCATGACCAGTCACGTGATCATTGCATGATCAGCCACGTGATCAGTGCATGATAGCCACGTGATCAGTGCATGATAGCCACGTGATCAGTGCATGATCAGTCACGTGATACGTGTGTGATCAGCCACGTGATCAGTGCATGATATCCACGTCATCAGTGCATGATAGCCACGTGATCACTTCATGATTAGTCACGTGTTCTGTGCATGACCAGGCACGTGATTGGTGTATGATCAGCCACGTGATTAGTGCATGATAGCCACGTGATGAGTGCATGATAGGCACGTGAACAGTGCATGATCAGTTACGTGAACAGTGCATGATCAGCCACGTGATCAGTGCGTGATCAATTACGTGATCAGTGCATGATCAGTTTCGGGAGCAGAGTATGATCAGCCACTTGATCAGTACATGATAGCCACGTGATCACTGCATGATCTGTCACATGATCAGTGCCTGATCATCCACGTGATCAGTGCATGGGCAGTCATGTGATCAGTGCATGATATAGACGTGACCCGTGCATGATCAGTCACGTGATCAGTGCATGATCAATTACGGTACCATTGCATGATCAGTCACGTGACCAGTACATGTTAGCTACGTGATCATTGCAGGATCAGCCACATGAGCACTGCATGATAGACATGTGATCAGTGCATGATCAGCTACATGAGCAGTGTATGATCAGCCACGTAATCAGTGCATGATAAGACACGTGAACACTGTATGATCAGCCACGTGATCACTGCATGATACCTACGTGATCAGTTCATGATTAGTCACGTGATCTGTGCATGAAATGCACGTAATCAGTGCATGATATCCATGTGATCAGTGAATTATAGCCACGTGATCAGTTCATGTTTAGTCACGTGGTCTGTGCATGACCAGGCACGTGAACAGTGTATGATCAGCCACGTGATCAGTTCATGATACCCACGTAATCAGTGCATGATAGCCACGTGACCAGTGCATGATATCCAAGTGATCAGTGCATGATCAATCACGTGATCAGTGTATGATCAGCCACGTGAACAGTGCATGCTCAGTCACGTGATCAGGGCCTGCTGAGCTGCGTGATTACTGTCTGCTCATCTACTTGACAATTGCCAGCAGAGCTGCACGATTCCTGCCTCTCATCTGCTTGACAATGCCTGATGTGCGGCGTAATTCCTGCCTGCTCAGCTGCTTGATTTTTGCCAGCTGAGCAGCATGATTCCTCCCAGCTGAGTTCCATGATTATTGCCTGCTGACTGTTTGATTCGTGCCTACTTAGCTCTTTGTTTATTGCCCCCAGAGGCACATGATCAGTGTATGATAGCAAACATGATCAGCGCATGATCAGTCAGGTAATCTGTGCATGACCAGGCACGTGATCAGTGTATGATCAGCCAAGTGATCAGAGCATGATAGCCACGTGATCAGTGCATGATCAGTCACGTGATCAGTGCATGATCAGTCACGTGATCAGTGTATCATCAGCCTCGTGATCAGTGCATGATCAGCCACATAGTGTGCATGATCAATTACATGATCAGTGCATGATCAGTCACGTGACCAGTACATGGTAGCAACGTGATCATTGCATGAGCAGCCACGTGAGCCGTGCATGATAGCCACGAGATCAGTGCATGATCAGTCACATGATCAGTGCATGATTAGTCACGTAATATGTGCATGACCAGACACGTGATCAGTGTATGACCAGACAAGTGATCAGTGCATGATAGCCACGTGATTAGTGCATGATCAGCCAAGTGATCAGTGCATGATCAGCCAAAGGATCAGTGCATGATAAATTACGTGATCAGTGCATGATCAGTCACGTGACCAGTACATGGTTGCTACGTGATCATTGCATGATCAGCCACGTGAGCAGTGGATGATAGCCACGTGATCACTGCATGATAAGTTTCGGGATCAGAATATGATCAGCCACTTGATCAGTGCATGATAGCCACGTGATCACTGCATGATCTGTCACATGATCAGTGCATGATCATCCACGTCATCAGTGCATGGGCAGTCATGTGATCAGTGCATGATATAGATGTGATCAGTGTATGATCAACCACGTGATCAGTGCACGATAGCCAGGTAATGAGTGCATGATAGCCAGATGATCAGTGCATTATCAGTCACGTGATCAGTGTATGATCAGCCAAGTAATCAGTGCATGATAGCCAACTGATCAGTGCATGATCAGTCACGTGATCAGTGCATGGTCAGTCACGTGATCAGTGCATGATCAGTCACGTGACCAGTGCATGATCAGTCATGTGACATGTGTGTGATCAGCCACGTGAACAGTGCATGTTCAGCCACGTGATCAGTGCATGATCAGTTACGTGAGCAGTGTATTATTAGCCACGTGATCAGTGCATTGTCAGACACGTGAACAGTGTATGATCAGCCACGTGATCAGTGCATGATATCCAACTGATCAGTGCAGGATCAAACACGTGATCAGTGTATGATCAGCCACGTGAACAGTGCATGCTCAGTCACGTGATCAGGGCCTGCAGAGCTGCGTGATTACTGTCTGCTCATCTCCTTGACAATTGCCAGCTGAGCTGCGTAAATCCTGCCTGCTCAGCTGCTTGATTATTGCCAGCTGAGCAGCATGATTCCTCACAGCTGTGTTCCATGATTATTGCCTGCTGACTGATTTCTGCCTACTCAGCTCTTTGTTCATTGCCTCCAGAGGCACATGATCAGTGTATGACACCAAACATGATCAGCACGTGATCAGTCACATGATCAATGCATGATAAGCCAGGTGATCAGTGCATGATCAGTCATGTGACCAGTACATGGTAGCTGACTGATCATTGCATGATCAGCCACGGGATCAGTGCATGATAGCCACGTGATCAGTGCATGACCAGTCACGTGATCAGTGCATGATCAGTCACGTGATCAGTGCATGATCAGCCACATGATCAGTGCATGATCAATTACATGATCAGTGCATGATCAGTCACGTGACCAGTACATGGTAGCTACGTGATCATTGCATGATCAGCCACGTGAGCCGTGCATGATAGCCACGAGATCAGTGCATGATCAGTCACGTGATCAGTGCATGATCAGTCACGTAATCTGTGCATGACCAGGCACGTGATCAGTGTATGACCATACAAGTGATCAGTGCATGATAGCCACGTGATCAGTGCATGATCAGTCACGTGATCAGTGCATGATCAGTCCTGTGATCAGTGTATGATCAGCCACGTCATCAGTGCATGATCAGCCAAATGACCAGTGCATGATCAATTACGTGATCAGTGCATGACCAGTCACGTCACCAGTACATGGTTGCTACGTGATCATTGCATGATCAGCCACTTGATCAGTGCATGATAGCCACGTGATCACTGCATGATCTGAGCATGATCAGCCACGTGATCAGTGCATGATAGCCGTGATCACTGCATGATCTGTCACATGATCAGTGCCTGATCATCCACGTGATCAGTGCATGGGCAGTCATGTGATCAGTGCATGATATAGACATGATCAGTGCATGATCAGTCTCGTGATCATTGTATGATCAACCACGTGATCAGTGCACGATAGCCAGATAATGAGTGCATGATAGCCAGATGATCAGTGCATTATCAGTCACGTGATCAGTGTATGATCAGCCAAGTAATCAGTGCATGATAGCCAACTGATCAGTGCATGACCAGTCACGTGATCATTGCATGATCAGCCACGTGATCAGTGCATGATAGCCACGTGATCAGTGCATGATAGCCACGTGATCAGTGCATGATCAGTCACGTGATACGTGTGTGCTCAGCCACGTGATCAGTGCATGATATCCACGTCATCAGTGCATGATAGCCACGTGATCACTTCATGATTAGTCACGTGTTCTGTGCATGACCAGGCACGTGATTGGTGTATGATCAGCCACGTGATTAGTGCATGATAGCCACGTGATGAGTGCATGATAGGCACGTGAACAGTGCATGATCAGTTACGTGAACAGTGCATGATCAGCCACGTGATCAGTGCGTGATCAATTACGTGATCAGTGCATGATCAGTTTCGGGAGCAGAGTATGATCAGCCACTTGATCAGTACATGATAGCCACGTGATCACTGCATGATCTGTCACATGATCAGTGCCTGATCATCCACGTGATCAGTGCATGGGCAGTCATGTGATCAGTGCATGATATAGACGTGACCCGTGCATGATCAGTCACGTGATCAGTGCATGATCAATTACGGTACCATTGCATGATCAGTCACGTGACCAGTACATGTTAGCTACGTGATCATTGCAGGATCAGCCACATGAGCACTGCATGATAGACATGTGATCAGTGCATGATCAGCTACATGAGCAGTGTATGATCAGCCACGTAATCAGTGCATGATAAGACACGTGAACACTGTATGATCAGCCACGTGATCACTGCATGATACCTACGTGATCAGTTCATGATTAGTCACGTGATCTGTGCATGAAATGCACGTAATCAGTGCATGATATCCACGTGATCAGTGAATTATAGCCACGTGATCAGTTCATGTTTAGTCACGTGGTCTGTGCATGACCAGGCACGTGAACAGTGTATGATCAACCACGTGATCAGTTCATGATACCCACGTAATCAGTGCATGATAGCCACGTGACCAGTGCATGATATCCAAGTGATCAGTGCATGATCAATCACGTGATCAGTGTATGATCAGCCACGTGAACAGTGCATGCTCAGTCACGTGATCAGGGCCTGCTGAGCTGCGTGATTACTGTCTGCTCATCTACTTGACAATTGCCAGCAGAGCTGCACGATTCCTGCCTCTCATCTGCTTGACAATGCCTGATGTGCGGCGTAATTCCTGCCTGCTCAGCTGCTTGATTTTTGCCAGCTGAGCAGCATGATTCCTCCCAGCTGAGTTCCATGATTATTGCCTGCTGACTGTTTGATTCGTGCCTACTTAGCTCTTTGTTTATTGCCCCCAGAGGCACATGATCAGTGTATGATAGCAAACATGATCAGCGCATGATCAGTCAGGTAATCTGTGCATGACCAGGCACGTGATCAGTGTATGATCAGCCAAGTGATCAGAGCATGATAGCCACGTGATCAGTGCATGATCAGTCACGTGATCAGTGCATGATCAGTCACGTGATCAGTGTATCATCAGCCTCGTGATCAGTGCATGATCAGCCACATAGTGTGCATGATCAATTACATGATCAGTGCATGATCAGTCACGTGACCAGTACATGGTAGCAACGTGATCATTGCATGAGCAGCCACGTGAGCCGTGCATGATAGCCACGAGATCAGTGCATGATCAGTCACATGATCAGTGCATGATTAGTCACGTAATATGTGCATGACCAGACACGTGATCAGTGTATGACCAGACAAGTGATCAGTGCATGATAGCCACGTGATTAGTGCATGATCAGCCAAGTGATCAGTGCATGATCAGCCAAAGGATCAGTGCATGATAAATTACGTGATCAGTGCATGATCAGTCACGTGACCAGTACATGGTTGCTACGTGATCATTGCATGATCAGCCACGTGAGCAGTGGATGATAGCCACGTGATCACTGCATGATAAGTTTCGGGATCAGAATATGATCAGCCACTTGATCAGTGCATGATAGCCACGTGATCACTGCATGATCTGTCACATGATCAGTGCATGATCATCCACGTCATCAGTGCATGGGCAGTCATGTGATCAGTGCATGATATAGATGTGATCAGTGTATGATCAGTCTCGTGAACAGTGTATGATCAACCACGTGATCAGTGCACGATAGCCAGGTAATGAGTGCATGATAGCCAGATGATCAGTGCATTATCAGTCACGTGATCAGTGTATGATCAGCCAAGTAATCAGTGCATGATAGCCAACTGATCAGTGCATGATCAGTCACGTGATCAGTGCATGGTCAGTCACGTGATCAGTGCATGATCAGTCACGTGACCAGTGCATGATCAGTCATGTGACATGTGTGTGATCAGCCACGTGAACAGTGCATGTTCAGCCACGTGATCAGTGCATGATCAGTTACGTGAGCAGTGTATTATTAGCCACGTGATCAGTGCATTGTCAGACACGTGAACAGTGTATGATCAGCCACGTGATCAGTGCATGATATCCAACTGATCAGTGCAGGATCAAACACGTGATCAGTGTATGATCAGCCACGTGAACAGTGCATGCTCAGTCACGTGATCAGGGCCTGCAGAGCTGCGTGATTACTGTCTGCTCATCTGCTTGACAATTGCCAGCTGAGCTGCGTAAATCCTGCCTGCTCAGCTGCTTGATTATTGCCAGCTGAGCAGCATGATTCCTCACAGCTGTGTTCCATGATTATTGCCTGCTGACTGATTTCTGCCTACTCAGCTCTTTGTTCATTGCCTCCAGAGGCACATGATCAGTGTATGACACCAAACATGATCAGCACGTGATCAGTCACATGATCAATGCATGATAAGCCAGGTGATCAGTGCATGATCAGTCATGTGACCAGTACATGGTAGCTGACTGATCATTGCATGATCAGCCACGGGATCAGTGCATGATAGCCACGTGATCAGTGCATGACCAGTCACGTGATCAGTGCATGATCAGTCACGTGATCAGTGCATGATCAGCCACATGATCAGTGCATGATCAATTACATGATCAGTGCATGATCAGTCACGTGACCAGTACATGGTAGCTACGTGATCATTGCATGATCAGCCACGTGAGCCGTGCATGATAGCCACGAGATCAGTGCATGATCAGTCACGTGATCAGTGCATGATCAGTCACGTAATCTGTGCATGACCAGGCACGTGATCAGTGTATGACCATACAAGTGATCAGTGCATGATAGCCACGTGATCAGTGCATGATCAGTCACGTGATCAGTGCATGATCAGTCCTGTGATCAGTGTATGATCAGCCACGTCATCAGTGCATGATCAGCCAAATGACCAGTGCATGATCAATTACGTGATCAGTGCATGACCAGTCACGTCACCAGTACATGGTTGCTACGTGATCATTGCATGATCAGCCACGTGAGCAGTGCATGATAGCCACGTGATCAGTGAATGATCAGTTTCGGGAGCAGAGTATGATCAGCCACTTGATCAGTGCATGATAGCCACGTGATCACTGCATGATCTGTCACATGATCAGTGCCTGATCATCCACGTGATCAGTGCATGGGCAGTCATGTGATCAGTGCATGATATAGACATGATCAGTGCATGATCAGTCTCGTGATCATTGTATGATCAACCACGTGATCAGTGCACGATAGCCAGATAATGAGTGCATGATAGCCAGATGATCAGTGCATTATCAGTCACGTGATCAGTGTATGATCAGCCAAGTAATCAGTGCATGATAGCCAACTGATCAGTGCATGACCAGTCACGTGATCATTGCATGATCAGCCACGTGATCAGTGCATGATAGCCACGTGATCAGTGCATGATAGCCACGTGATCAGTGCATGATCAGTCACGTGATACGTGTGTGCTCAGCCACGTGATCAGTGCATGATATCCACGTCATCAGTGCATGATAGCCACGTGATCACTTCATGATTAGTCACGTGTTCTGTGCATGACCAGGCACGTGATTGGTGTATGATCAGCCACGTGATTAGTGCATGATAGCCACGTGATGAGTGCATGATAGGCACGTGAACAGTGCATGATCAGTTACGTGAACAGTGCATGATCAGCCACGTGATCAGTGCGTGATCAATTACGTGATCAGTGCATGATCAGTTTCGGGAGCAGAGTATGATCAGCCACTTGATCAGTACATGATAGCCACGTGATCACTGCATGATCTGTCACATGATCAGTGCCTGATCATCCACGTGATCAGTGCATGGGCAGTCATGTGATCAGTGCATGATATAGACGTGACCCGTGCATGATCAGTCACGTGATCAGTGCATGATCAATTACGGTACCATTGCATGATCAGTCACGTGACCAGTACATGTTAGCTACGTGATCATTGCAGGATCAGCCACATGAGCACTGCATGATAGACATGTGATCAGTGCATGATCAGCTACATGAGCAGTGTATGATCAGCCACGTAATCAGTGCATGATAAGACACGTGAACACTGTATGATCAGCCACGTGATCACTGCATGATACCTACGTGATCAGTTCATGATTAGTCACGTGATCTGTGCATGAAATGCACGTAATCAGTGCATGATATCCACGTGATCAGTGAATTATAGCCACGTGATCAGTTCATGTTTAGTCACGTGGTCTGTGCATGACCAGGCACGTGAACAGTGTATGATCAACCACGTGATCAGTTCATGATACCCACGTAATCAGTGCATGATAGCCACGTGACCAGTGCATGATATCCAAGTGATCAGTGCATGATCAATCACGTGATCAGTGTATGATCAGCCACGTGAACAGTGCATGCTCAGTCACGTGATCAGGGCCTGCTGAGCTGCGTGATTACTGTCTGCTCATCTACTTGACAATTGCCAGCAGAGCTGCACGATTCCTGCCTCTCATCTGCTTGACAATGCCTGATGTGCGGCGTAATTCCTGCCTGCTCAGCTGCTTGATTTTTGCCAGCTGAGCAGCATGATTCCTCCCAGCTGAGTTCCATGATTATTGCCTGCTGACTGTTTGATTCGTGCCTACTTAGCTCTTTGTTTATTGCCCCCAGAGGCACATGATCAGTGTATGATAGCAAACATGATCAGCGCATGATCAGTCAGGTAATCTGTGCATGACCAGGCACGTGATCAGTGTATGATCAGCCAAGTGATCAGAGCATGATAGCCACGTGATCAGTGCATGATCAGTCACGTGATCAGTGCATGATCAGTCACGTGATCAGTGTATCATCAGCCTCGTGATCAGTGCATGATCAGCCACATAGTGTGCATGATCAATTACATGATCAGTGCATGATCAGTCACGTGACCAGTACATGGTAGCAACGTGATCATTGCATGAGCAGCCACGTGAGCCGTGCATGATAGCCACGAGATCAGTGCATGATCAGTCACATGATCAGTGCATGATTAGTCACGTAATATGTGCATGACCAGACACGTGATCAGTGTATGACCAGACAAGTGATCAGTGCATGATAGCCACGTGATTAGTGCATGATCAGCCAAGTGATCAGTGCATGATCAGCCAAAGGATCAGTGCATGATAAATTACGTGATCAGTGCATGATCAGTCACGTGACCAGTACATGGTTGCTACGTGATCATTGCATGATCAGCCACGTGAGCAGTGGATGATAGCCACGTGATCACTGCATGATAAGTTTCGGGATCAGAATATGATCAGCCACTTGATCAGTGCATGATAGCCACGTGATCACTGCATGATCTGTCACATGATCAGTGCATGATCATCCACGTCATCAGTGCATGGGCAGTCATGTGATCAGTGCATGATATAGATGTGATCAGTGTATGATCAGTCTCGTGAACAGTGTATGATCAACCACGTGATCAGTGCACGATAGCCAGGTAATGAGTGCATGATAGCCAGATGATCAGTGCATTATCAGTCACGTGATCAGTGTATGATCAGCCAAGTAATCAGTGCATGATAGCCAACTGATCAGTGCATGATCAGTCACGTGATCAGTGCATGGTCAGTCACGTGATCAGTGCATGATCAGTCACGTGACCAGTGCATGATCAGTCATGTGACATGTGTGTGATCAGCCACGTGAACAGTGCATGTTCAGCCACGTGATCAGTGCATGATCAGTTACGTGAGCAGTGTATTATTAGCCACGTGATCAGTGCATTGTCAGACACGTGAACAGTGTATGATCAGCCACGTGATCAGTGCATGATATCCAACTGATCAGTGCAGGATCAAACACGTGATCAGTGTATGATCAGCCACGTGAACAGTGCATGCTCAGTCACGTGATCAGGGCCTGCAGAGCTGCGTGATTACTGTCTGCTCATCTGCTTGACAATTGCCAGCTGAGCTGCGTAAATCCTGCCTGCTCAGCTGCTTGATTATTGCCAGCTGAGCAGCATGATTCCTCACAGCTGTGTTCCATGATTATTGCCTGCTGACTGATTTCTGCCTACTCAGCTCTTTGTTCATTGCCTCCAGAGGCACATGATCAGTGTATGACACCAAACATGATCAGCACGTGATCAGTCACATGATCAATGCATGATAAGCCAGGTGATCAGTGCATGATCAGTCATGTGACCAGTACATGGTAGCTGACTGATCATTGCATGATCAGCCACGGGATCAGTGCATGATAGCCACGTGATCAGTGCATGACCAGTCACGTGATCAGTGCATGATCAGTCACGTGATCAGTGCATGATCAGCCACATGATCAGTGCATGATCAATTACATGATCAGTGCATGATCAGTCACGTGACCAGTACATGGTAGCTACGTGATCATTGCATGATCAGCCACGTGAGCCGTGCATGATAGCCACGAGATCAGTGCATGATCAGTCACGTGATCAGTGCATGATCAGTCACGTAATCTGTGCATGACCAGGCACGTGATCAGTGTATGACCATACAAGTGATCAGTGCATGATAGCCACGTGATCAGTGCATGATCAGTCACGTGATCAGTGCATGATCAGTCCTGTGATCAGTGTATGATCAGCCACGTCATCAGTGCATGATCAGCCAAATGACCAGTGCATGATCAATTACGTGATCAGTGCATGACCAGTCACGTCACCAGTACATGGTTGCTACGTGATCATTGCATGATCAGCCACGTGAGCAGTGCATGATAGCCACGTGATCAGTGAATGATCAGTTTCGGGAGCAGAGTATGATCAGCCACTTGATCAGTGCATGATAGCCACGTGATCACTGCATGATCTGTCACATGATCAGTGCCTGATCATCCACGTGATCAGTGCATGGGCAGTCATGTGATCAGTGCATGATATAGACATGATCAGTGCATGATCAGTCTCGTGATCATTGTATGATCAACCACGTGATCAGTGCACGATAGCCAGATAATGAGTGCATGATAGCCAGATGATCAGTGCATTATCAGTCACGTGATCAGTGTATGATCAGCCAAGTAATCAGTGCATGATAGCCAACTGATCAGTGCATGACCAGTCACGTGATCATTGCATGATCAGCCACGTGATCAGTGCATGATAGCCACGTGATCAGTGCATGATAGCCACGTGATCAGTGCATGATCAGTCACGTGATACGTGTGTGATCAGCCACGTGATCAGTGCATGATATCCACGTCATCAGTGCATGATAGCCACGTGATCACTTCATGATTAGTCACGTGTTCTGTGCATGACCAGGCACGTGATTGGTGTATGATCAGCCACGTGATTAGTGCATGATAGCCACGTGATGAGTGCATGATAGGCACGTGAACAGTGCATGATCAGTTACGTGAACAGTGCATGATCAGCCACGTGATCAGTGCGTGATCAATTACGTGATCAGTGCATGATCAGTTTCGGGAGCAGAGTATGATCAGCCACTTGATCAGTACATGATAGCCACGTGATCACTGCATGATCTGTCACATGATCAGTGCCTGATCATCCACGTGATCAGTGCATGGGCAGTCATGTGATCAGTGCATGATATAGACGTGACCCGTGCATGATCAGTCACGTGATCAGTGCATGATCAATTACGGTACCATTGCATGATCAGTCACGTGACCAGTACATGTTAGCTACGTGATCATTGCAGGATCAGCCACATGAGCACTGCATGATAGACATGTGATCAGTGCATGATCAGCTACATGAGCAGTGTATGATCAGCCACGTAATCAGTGCATGATAAGACACGTGAACACTGTATGATCAGCCACGTGATCACTGCATGATACCTACGTGATCAGTTCATGATTAGTCACGTGATCTGTGCATGAAATGCACGTAATCAGTGCATGATATCCACGTGATCAGTGAATTATAGCCACGTGATCAGTTCATGTTTAGTCACGTGGTCTGTGCATGACCAGGCACGTGAACAGTGTATGATCAGCCACGTGATCAGTTCATGATACCCACGTAATCAGTGCATGATAGCCACGTGACCAGTGCATGATATCCAAGTGATCAGTGCATGATCAATCACGTGATCAGTGTATGATCAGCCACGTGAACAGTGCATGCTCAGTCACGTGATCAGGGCCTGCTGAGCTGCGTGATTACTGTCTGCTCATCTACTTGACAATTGCCAGCAGAGCTGCACGATTCCTGCCTCTCATCTGCTTGACAATGCCTGATGTGCGGCGTAATTCCTGCCTGCTCAGCTGCTTGATTTTTGCCAGCTGAGCAGCATGATTCCTCCCAGCTGAGTTCCATGATTATTGCCTGCTGACTGTTTGATTCGTGCCTACTTAGCTCTTTGTTTATTGCCCCCAGAGGCACATGATCAGTGTATGATAGCAAACATGATCAGCGCATGATCAGTCAGGTAATCTGTGCATGACCAGGCACGTGATCAGTGTATGATCAGCCAAGTGATCAGAGCATGATAGCCACGTGATCAGTGCATGATCAGTCACGTGATCAGTGCATGATCAGTCACGTGATCAGTGTATCATCAGCCTCGTGATCAGTGCATGATCAGCCACATAGTGTGCATGATCAATTACATGATCAGTGCATGATCAGTCACGTGACCAGTACATGGTAGCAACGTGATCATTGCATGAGCAGCCACGTGAGCCGTGCATGATAGCCACGAGATCAGTGCATGATCAGTCACATGATCAGTGCATGATTAGTCACGTAATATGTGCATGACCAGACACGTGATCAGTGTATGACCAGACAAGTGATCAGTGCATGATAGCCACGTGATTAGTGCATGATCAGCCAAGTGATCAGTCACATGATCAATGCATGATAAGCCAGGTGATCAGTGCATGATCAGTCATGTGACCAGTACATGGTAGCTGACTGATCATTGCATGATCAGCCACGGGATCAGTGCATGATAGCCACGTGATCAGTGCATGACCAGTCACGTGATCAGTGCATGATCAGTCACGTGATCAGTGCATGATCAGCCACATGATCAGTGCATGATCAATTACATGATCAGTGCATGATCAGTCACGTGACCAGTACATGGTAGCTACGTGATCATTGCATGATCAGCCACGTGAGCCGTGCATGATAGCCACGAGATCAGTGCATGATCAGTCACGTGATCAGTGCATGATCAGTCACGTAATCTGTGCATGACCAGGCACGTGATCAGTGTATGACCATACAAGTGATCAGTGCATGATAGCCACGTGATCAGTGCATGATCAGTCACGTGATCAGTGCATGATCAGTCCTGTGATCAGTGTATGATCAGCCACGTCATCAGTGCATGATCAGCCAAATGACCAGTGCATGATCAATTACGTGATCAGTGCATGACCAGTCACGTCACCAGTACATGGTTGCTACGTGATCATTGCATGATCAGCCACGTGAGCAGTGCATGATAGCCACGTGATCAGTGAATGATCAGTTTCGGGAGCAGAGTATGATCAGCCACTTGATCAGTGCATGATAGCCACGTGATCACTGCATGATCTGTCACATGATCAGTGCCTGATCATCCACGTGATCAGTGCATGGGCAGTCATGTGATCAGTGCATGATATAGACATGATCAGTGCATGATCAGTCTCGTGATCATTGTATGATCAACCACGTGATCAGTGCACGATAGCCAGATAATGAGTGCATGATAGCCAGATGATCAGTGCATTATCAGTCACGTGATCAGTGTATGATCAGCCAAGTAATCAGTGCATGATAGCCAACTGATCAGTGCATGACCAGTCACGTGATCATTGCATGATCAGCCACGTGATCAGTGCATGATAGCCACGTGATCAGTGCATGATAGCCACGTGATCAGTGCATGATCAGTCACGTGATACGTGTGTGATCAGCCACGTGATCAGTGCATGATATCCACGTCATCAGTGCATGATAGCCACGTGATCACTTCATGATTAGTCACGTGTTCTGTGCATGACCAGGCACGTGATTGGTGTATGATCAGCCACGTGATTAGTGCATGATAGCCACGTGATGAGTGCATGATAGGCACGTGAACAGTGCATGATCAGTTACGTGAACAGTGCATGATCAGCCATGTGATCAGTGCGTGATCAATTACGTGATCAGTGCATGATCAGTTTCGGGAGCAGAGTATGATCAGCCACTTGATCAGTACATGATAGCCACGTGATCACTGCATGATCTGTCACATGATCAGTGCCTGATCATCCACGTGATCAGTGCATGGGCAGTCATGTGATCAGTGCATGATATAGACGTGACCCGTGCATGATCAGTCACGTGATCAGTGCATGATCAATTACGGTACCATTGCATGATCAGTCACGTGACCAGTACATGTTAGCTACGTGATCATTGCAGGATCAGCCACATGAGCACTGCATGATAGACATGTGATCAGTGCATGATCAGCTACATGAGCAGTGTATGATCAGCCACGTAATCAGTGCATGATAAGACACGTGAACACTGTATGATCAGCCACGTGATCACTGCATGATACCTACGTGATCAGTTCATGATTAGTCACGTGATCTGTGCATGAAATGCACGTAATCAGTGCATGATATCCACGTGATCAGTGAATTATAGCCACGTGATCAGTTCATGTTTAGTCACGTGGTCTGTGCATGACCAGGCACGTGAACAGTGTATGATCAGCCACGTGATCAGTTCATGATACCCACGTAATCAGTGCATGATAGCCACGTGACCAGTGCATGATATCCAAGTGATCAGTGCATGCTCAGTCACGTGATCAGGGCCTGCTGAGCTGCGTGATTACTGTCTGCTCATCTACTTGACAATTGCCAGCAGAGCTGCACGATTCCTGCCTCTCATCTGCTTGACAATGCCTGATGTGCGGCGTAATTCCTGCCTGCTCAGCTGCTTGATTTTTGCCAGCTGAGCAGCATGATTCCTCACAGCTGAGTTCCATGATTATTGCCTGCTGACTGTTTGATTCGTGCCTACTTAGCTCTTTGTTTATTGCCCCCAGAGGCACATGATCAGTGTATGATAGCAAACATGATCAGCGCATGATCAGTCAGGTAATCTGTGCATGACCAGGCACGTGATCAGTGCATGATCAGCCAAGTGATCAGAGCATGACGTGATCAGTGCATGATCAGCCACGTGATCAGTGCATGATCAGCCACGTGATCAGTGCATGATCAGTCACGTGATCAGTGCATGATCAGTCACGTGAGTGCATGATCAGCATGATCAGTGCATGATACGTGATCAGTGCATGAGCAGCCACGTGAGCCGTGCATGATAGCCACGTGATCAGTGCATGATCAGCCACGTGATCAGTGCATGATCACGACAAGTGATCACTGCATGATAATGATCATTGCATGATCAGCCACGTGATCAGTGCATGATAGCCACGTGATCACTGCATGATCTGTCACATGATCAGTGCATGATCATCCACGTCATCAGTGCATGGGCAGTCATGTGATCAGTGCATGATATAGATGTGATCAGTGTATGATCAGTCTCGTGAACAGTGTATGATCAACCACGTGATCAGTGCACGATAGCCAGGTAATGAGTGCATGATAGCCAGATGATCAGTGCATTATCAGTCACGTGATCAGTGTATGATCAGCCAAGTAATCAGTGCATGATAGCCAACTGATCAGTGCATGGTCAGTCACGTGATCAGTGCATGATCAGTCACGTGACCAGTGCATGATCAGTCATGTGACATGTGTGTGATCAGCCACGTGAACAGTGCATGTTCAGCCACGTGATCAGTGCATGATCAGTTACGTGAGCAGTGTATTATTAGCCACGTGATCAGTGCATTGTCAGACACGTGAACAGTGTATGATCAGCCACGTGATCAGTGCATGATATCCAACTGATCAGTGCAGGATCAAACACGTGATCAGTGTATGATCAGCCACGTGAACAGTGCATGCTCAGTCACGTGATCAGGGCCTGCAGAGCTGCGTGATTACTGTCTGCTCATCTGCTTGACAATTGCCAGCTGAGCTGCGTAAATCCTGCCTGCTCAGCTGCTTGATTATTGCCAGCTGAGCAGCATGATTCCTCACAGCTGTGTTCCATGATTATTGCCTGCTGACTGATTTCTGCCTACTCAGCTCTTTGTTCATTGCCTCCAGAGGCACATGATCAGTGTATGACACCAAACATGATCAGCACGTGATCAGTCACATGATCAATGCATGATAAGCCAGGTGATCAGTGCATGATCAGTCATGTGACCAGTACATGGTAGCTGACTGATCATTGCATGATCAGCCACGGGATCAGTGCATGATAGCCACGTGATCAGTGCATGACCAGTCACGTGATCAGTGCATGATCAGTCACGTGATCAGTGCATGATCAGCCACATGATCAGTGCATGATCAATTACATGATCAGTGCATGATCAGTCACGTGACCAGTACATGGTAGCTACGTGATCATTGCATGATCAGCCACGTGAGCCGTGCATGATAGCCACGAGATCAGTGCATGATCAGTCACGTGATCAGTGCATGATCAGTCACGTAATCTGTGCATGACCAGGCACGTGATCAGTGTATGACCATACAAGTGATCAGTGCATGATAGCCACGTGATCAGTGCATGATCAGTCACGTGATCAGTGCATGATCAGTCCTGTGATCAGTGTATGATCAGCCACGTCATCAGTGCATGATCAGCCAAATGACCAGTGCATGATCAATTACGTGATCAGTGCATGACCAGTCACGTCACCAGTACATGGTTGCTACGTGATCATTGCATGATCAGCCACGTGAGCAGTGCATGATAGCCACGTGATCAGTGAATGATCAGTTTCGGGAGCAGAGTATGATCAGCCACTTGATCAGTGCATGATAGCCACGTGATCACTGCATGATCTGTCACATGATCAGTGCCTGATCATCCACGTGATCAGTGCATGGGCAGTCATGTGATCAGTGCATGATATAGACATGATCAGTGCATGATCAGTCTCGTGATCATTGTATGATCAACCACGTGATCAGTGCACAATAGCCAGATAATGAGTGCATGATAGCCAGATGATCAGTGCATTATCAGTCACGTGATCAGTGTATGATCAGCCAAGTAATCAGTGCATGATAGCCAACTGATCAGTGCATGACCAGTCACGTGATCATTGCATGATCAGCCACGTGATCAGTGCATGATAGCCACGTGATCAGTGCATGATAGCCACGTGATCAGTGCATGATCAGTCACGTGATACGTGTGTGATCAGCCACGTGATCAGTGCATGATATCCACGTCATCAGTGCATGATAGCCACGTGATCACTTCATGATTAGTCACGTGTTCTGTGCATGACCAGGCACGTGATTGGTGTATGATCAGCCACGTGATTAGTGCATGATAGCCACGTGATGAGTGCATGATAGGCACGTGAACAGTGCATGATCAGTTACGTGAACAGTGCATGATCAGCCACGTGATCAGTGCGTGATCAGTTTCGGGAGCAGAGTATGATCAGCCACTTGATCAGTACATGATAGCCACGTGATCACTGCATGATCTGTCACATGATCAGTGCCTGATCATCCACGTGATCAGTGCATGGGCAGTCATGTGATCAGTGCATGATATAGACGTGACCCGTGCATGATCAGTCACGTGATCAGTGCATGATCAATTACGGTACCATTGCATGATCAGTCACGTGACCAGTACATGTTAGCTACGTGATCATTGCAGGATCAGCCACATGAGCACTGCATGATAGACATGTGATCAGTGCATGATCAGCTACATGAGCAGTGTATGATCAGCCACATAATCAGTGCATGATAAGACACGTGAACACTGTATGATCAGCCACGTGATCACTGCATGATACCTACGTGATCAGTTCATGTTTAGTCACGTGATCTGTGCATGAAATGCACGTAATCAGTGCATGATATCCACGTGATCAGTGAATTATAGCCACGTGATCAGTTCATGTTTAGTCACGTGGTCTGTGCATGACCAGGCACGTGAACAGTGTATGATCAGCCACGTGATCAGTTCATGATACCCACGTAATCAGTGCATGATAGCCACGTGACCAGTGCATGATATCCAAGTGATCAGTGCATGATCAATCACGTGATCAGTGTATGATCAGCCACGTGAACAGTGCATGCTCAGTCACGTGATCAGGGCCTGCTGAGCTGCGTGATTACTGTCTGCTCATCTACTTGACAATTGCCAGCAGAGCTGCACGATTCCTGCCTCTCATCTGCTTGACAATGCCTGATGTGCGGCGTAATTCCTGCCTGCTCAGCTGCTTGATTTTTGCCAGCTGAGCAGCATGATTCCTCCCAGCTGAGTTCCATGATTATTGCCTGCTGACTGTTTGATTCGTGCCTACTTAGCTCTTTGTTTATTGCCCCCAGAGGCACATGATCAGTGTATGATAGCAAACATGATCAGCGCATGATCAGTCAGGTAATCTGTGCATGACCAGGCACGTGATCAGTGTATGATCAGCCAAGTGATCAGAGCATGATAGCCACGTGATCAGTGCATGATCAGTCACATGATCAGTGCATGATCAGTCACGTGATCAGTGTATCATCAGCCTCGTGATCAGTGCATGATCAGCCACATAGTGTGCATGATCAATTACATGATCAGTGCATGATCAGTCACGTGACCAGTACATGGTAGCAACGTGATCATTGCATGAGCAGCCACGTGAGCCGTGCATGATAGCCACGAGATCAGTGCATGATCAGTCACATGATCAGTGCATGATTAGTCACGTAATATGTGCATGACCAGATACGTGATCAGTGTATGACCAGACAAGTGATCAGTGCATGATAGCCACGTGATTAGTGCATGATCAGCCAAGTGATCAGTGCATGATCAGCCAAAGGATCAGTGCATGATAAATTACGTGATCTCAGTGCATGATCAGTCACGTGACCAGTACATGGTTGCTACGTGATCATTGCATGATCAGCCACGTGAGCAGTGGATGATAGCCACGTGATCACTGCATGATAAGTTTCGGGATCAGAATATGATCAGCCACTTGATCAATGCATGATAGCCACGTGATCACTGCATGATCTGTCACATGATCAGTGCATGATCATCCACGTCATCAGTGCATGGGCAGTCATGTGATCAGTGCATGATATAGATGTGATCAGTGTATGATCAGTCTCGTGAACAGTGTATGATCAGCCACGTGATCAGTGCACGATAGCCAGGTAATGAGTGCATCATAGCCAGATGATCAGTGCATTATCAGTCACGTGATCAGTGTATGATCAGCCAAGTAATCAGTGCATGATAGCCAACTGATCAGTGCATGATCAGTCACGTGATCAGTGCATGGTCAGTCACGTGATCAGTGCATGATCAGTCACGTGACCAGTGCATGATCAGTCATGTGACATGTGTGTGATCAGCCACGTGAACAGTGCATGTTCAGCCACGTGATCAGTGCATGATCAGTTACGTGAGCAGTGTATTATTAGCCACGTGATCAGTGCATTGTCAGACACGTGAACAGTGTATGATCAGCCACGTGATCAGTGCATGATATCCAACTGATCAGTGCAGGATCAAACACGTGATCAGTGTATGATCAGCCACGTGAACAGTGCATGCTCAGTCACGTGATCAGGGCCTGCAGAGCTGCGTGATTACTGTCTGCTCATCTGCTTGACAATTGCCAGCTGAGCTGCGTAAATCCTGCCTGCTCAGCTGCTTGATTATTGCCAGCTGAGCAGCATGATTCCTCACAGCTGTGTTCCATGATTATTGCCTGCTGACTGATTTCTGCCTACTCAGCTCTTTGTTCATTGCCTCCAGAGGCACATGATCAGTGTATGACACCAAACATGATCAGCACGTGATCAGTCACATGATCAATGCATGATAAGCCAGGTGATCAGTGCATGATCAGTCATGTGACCAGTACATGGTAGCTGACTGATCATTGCATGATCAGCCACGGGATCAGTGCATGATAGCCACGTGATCAGTGCATGACCAGTCACGTGATCAGTGCATGATCAGTCACGTGATCAGTGCATGATCAGCCACATGATCAGTGCATGATCAATTACATGATCAGTGCATGATCAGTCACGTGACCAGTACATGGTAGCTATGTGAACATTGTATAATCAGCCACGTGAGCCGTGCATGATAGCCACGAGATCAGTGCATGATCAGTCACGTGATCAGTGCATGATCAGTCACGTAATCTGTGCATGACCAGGCACGTGATCAGTGTATGAACATACAAGTGATCAGTGCATGATAGCCACGTGATCAGTGCATGATCAGTCACGTGATCAGTGCATGATCAGTCCTGTGATCAGTGTATGATCAGCCACGTCATCAGTGCATGATCAGCCAAATGACCAGTGCATGATCAATTACGTGATCAGTGCATGACCAGTCACGTCACCAGTACATGGTTGCTACGTGATCATTGCATGATCAGCCACGTGAGCAGTGCATGATAGCCACGTGATCAGTGAATGATCAGTTTCGGGAGCAGAGTATGATCAGCCACTTGATCAGTGCATGATAGCCACGTGATCACTGCATGATCTGTCACATGATCAGTGCCTGATCATCCACGTGATCAGTGCATGGGCAGTCATGTGATCAGTGCATGATATAGACATGATCAGTGCATGATCAGTCTCGTGATCATTGTATGATCAACCACGTGATCAGTGCACGATAGCCAGATAATGAGTGCATGATAGCCAGATGATCAGTGCATTATCAGTCACGTGATCAGTGTATGATCAGCCAAGTAATCAGTGCATGATAGCCAACTGATCAGTGCATGACCAGTCACGTGATCATTGCATGATCAGCCACGTGATCAGTGCATGATAGCCACGTGATCAGTGCATGATAGCCACGTGATCAGTGCATGATCAGTCACGTGATACGTGTGTGATCAGCCACGTGATCAGAGCATGATATCCACGTCATCAGTGCATGATAGCCACGTGATCACTTCATGATTAGTCACGTGTTCTGTGCATGACCAGGCACGTGATTGGTGTATGATCAGCCACGTGATTAGTGCATGATAGCCACGTGATGAGTGCATGATAGGCACGTGAACAGTGCATGATCAGTTACGTGAACAGTGCATGATCAGCCACGTGATCAGTGCGTGATCAATTACGTGATCAGTGCATGATCAGTTTCGGGAGCAGAGTATGATCAGCCACTTGATCAGTACATGATAGCCACGTGATCACTGCATGATCTGTCACATGATCAGTGCCTGATCATCCACGTGATCAGTGCATGGGCAGTCATGTGATCAGTGCATGATATAGACGTGACCCGTGCATGATCAGTCACGTGATCAGTGCATGATCAATTACGGTACCATTGCATGATCAGTCACGTGACCAGTACATGTTAGCTACGTGATCATTGCAGGATCAGCCACATGAGCACTGCATGATAGACATGTGATCAGTGCATGATCAGCTACATGAGCAGTGTATGATCAGCCACATAATCAGTGCATGATAAGACACGTGAACACTGTATGATCAGCCACGTGATCACTGCATGATACCTACGTGATCAGTTCATGATTAGTCACGTGATCTGTGCATGAAATGCACGTAATCAGTGCATGATATCCACGTGATCAGTGAATTATAGCCACGTGATCAGTTCATGTTTAGTCACGTGGTCTGTGCATGACCAGGCACGTGAACAGTGTATGATCAGCCACGTGATCAGTTCATGATACCCACGTAATCAGTGCATGATAGCCACGTGACCAGTGCATGATATCCAAGTGATCAGTGCATGATCAATCACGTGATCAGTGTATGATCAGCCACGTGAACAGTGCATGCTCAGTCACGTGATCAGGGCCTGCTGAGCTGCGTGATTACTGTCTGCTCATCTACTTGACAATTGCCAGCAGAGCTGCACGATTCCTGCCTCTCATCTGCTTGACAATGCCTGATGTGCGGCGTAATTCCTGCCTGCTCAGCTGCTTGATTTTTGCCAGCTGAGCAGCATGATTCCTCCCAGCTGAGTTCCATGATTATTGCCTGCTGACTGTTTGATTCGTGCCTACTTAGCTCTTTGTTTATTGCCCCCAGAGGCACATGATCAGTGTATGATAGCAAACATGATCAGCGCATGATCAGTCAGGTAATCTGTGCATGACCAGGCACGTGATCAGTGTATGATCAGCCAAGTGATCAGAGCATGATAGCCACGTGATCAGTGCATGATCAGTCACGTGATCAGTGCATGATCAGTCACGTGATCAGTGTATCATCAGCCTCGTGATCAGTGCATGATCAGCCACATAGTGTGCATGATCAATTACATGATCAGTGCATGATCAGTCACGTGACCAGTACATGGTAGCAACGTGATCATTGCATGAGCAGCCACGTGAGCCGTGCATGATAGCCACGAGATCAGTGCATGATCAGTCACATGATCAGTGCATGATTAGTCACGTAATATGTGCATGACCAGACACGTGATCAGTGTATGACCAGACAAGTGATCAGTGCATGATAGCCACGTGATTAGTGCATGATCAGCCAAGTGATCAGTGCATGATCAGCCAAAGGATCAGTGCATGATAAATTACGTGATCAGTGCATGATCAGTCACGTGACCAGTACATGGTTGCTACGTGATCATTGCATGATCAGCCACGTGAGCAGTGCATGATAGCCACGTGATCAGTGCATGATAAGTTTCGGGATCAGAATATGATCAGCCACTTGATCAGTGCATGATAGCCACGTGATCACTGCATGATCTGTCACATGATCAGTGCATGATCATCCACGTCATCAGTGCATGGGCAGTCATGTGATCAGTGCATGATATAGATGTGATCAGTGTATGATCAGTCTCGTGAACAGTGTATGATCAACCACGTGATCAGTGCACGATAGTCAGGTAATGAGTGCATGATAGCCAGATGATCAGTGCATTATCAGTCACGTGATCAGTGTATGATCAGCCAAGTAATCAGTGCATGATAGCCAACTGATCAGTGCATGATCAGTCACGTGATCAGTGCATGGTCAGTCACGTGATCAGTGCATGATCAGTCACGTGACCAGTGCATGATCAGTCATGTGACATGTGTGTGATCAGCCACGTGAACAGTGCATGTTCAGCCACGTGATCAGTGCATGATCAGTTACGTGAGCAGTGTATTATTAGCCACGTGATCAGTGCATTGTCAGACACGTGAACAGTGTATGATCAGCCACGTGATCAGTGCCTGATATCCAACTGATCAGTGCAGGATCAAACACGTGATCAGTGTATGATCAGCCACGTGAACAGTGCATGCTCAGTCACGTGATCAGGGCCTGCAGAGCTGCGTGATTACTGTCTGCTCATCTGCTTGACAATTGCCAGCTGAGCTGCGTAAATCCTGCCTGCTCAGCTGCTTGATTATTGCCAGCTGAGCAGCATGATTCCTCACAGCTGTGTTCCATGATTATTGCCTGCTGACTGATTTCTGCCTACTCAGCTCTTTGTTCATTGCCTCCAGAGGCACATGATCAGTGTATGACACCAAACATGATCAGCACGTGATCAGTCACATGATCAATGCATGATAAGCCAGGTGATCAGTGCATGATCAGTCATGTGACCAGTACATGGTAGCTGACTGATCATTGCATGATCAGCCACGGGATCAGTGCATGATAGCCACGTGATCAGTGCATGACCAGTCACGTGATCAGTGCATGATCAGTCACGTGATCAGTGCATGATCAGCCACATGATCAGTGCATGATCAATTACATGATCAGTGCATGATCAGTCACGTGACCAGTACATGGTAGCTACGTGATCATTGCATGATCAGCCACGTGAGCCGTGCATGATAGCCACGAGATCAGTGCATGATCAGTCACGTGATCAGTGCATGATCAGTCACGTAATCTGTGCATGACCAGGCACGTGATCAGTGTATGACCATACAAGTGATCAGTGCATGATAGCCACGTGATCAGTGCATGATCAGTCACGTGATCAGTGCATGATCAGTCCTGTGATCAGTGTATGATCAGCCACGTCATCAGTGCATGATCAGCCAAATGACCAGTGCATGATCAATTACGTGATCAGTGCATGACCAGTCACGTCACCAGTACATGGTTGCTACGTGATCATTGCATGATCAGCCACGTGAGCAGTGCATGATAGCCACGTGATCAGTGAATGATCAGTTTCGGGAGCAGAGTATGATCAGCCACTTGATCAGTGCATGATAGCCACGTGATCACTGCATGATCTGTCACATGATCAGTGCCTGATCATCCACGTGATCAGTGCATGGGCAGTCATGTGATCAGTGCATGATATAGACATGATCAGTGCATGATCAGTCTCGTGATCATTGTATGATCAACCACGTGATCAGTGCACGATAGCCAGATAATGAGTGCATGATAGCCAGATGATCAGTGCATTATCAGTCACGTGATCAGTGTATGATCAGCCAAGTAATCAGTGCATGATAGCCAACTGATCAGTGCATGACCAGTCACGTGATCATTGCATGATCAGCCACGTGATCAGTGCATGATAGCCACGTGATCAGTGCATGATAGCCACGTGATCAGTGCATGATCAGTCACGTGATACGTGTGTGATCAGCCACGTGATCAGTGCATGATATCCACGTCATCAGTGCATGATAGCCACGTGATCAGTGCCTGCTCAGTCACGTGATCTGGACTTGATCAGCCACGTGATCAGTGCCTGGATAGTAACGTGTTCAGGGCCTGCTGAGCTGCGTGATTCCTGCCGGCTCATCTGCATGACAATTGCCATCTGAGCTGCGTGATTCCTGTCGGCTCATCTACTTGACAATTGCCAGCTGAGCTGCGTGATTCCTGCCTGGTCACGTGCTAGATTATTGCCAGTTGAGCAGCATGATTCGTCACTGCTGAACTCCATGCTTATTGCCTGCTGATTGCGTGGTTCGTGTCTGCTCAGCTCTTTGAGTATTGCCTCCAGAGGTCCCTGTTCGGTCGCCACCTGCCAGGGACCAGCCCCAACTGATCCAGGGTATTCGAAGGAGAGATGGCCTAGGCGACTATTTATATGCTAATCAGAGATGTCAAGAATAATAGTATGAGGAGAGCTCAGTAGGAAAATTCGGTGGAGAAAAGAGACTGAGTAGCTTGGTTTACGCGGAAGACCAATCAAACTTCAAGACAAGAAGTTTGCACCACTTACGTAGGCCGCAGGCGCCCTCTCGAATAGCGAAAGGTGCCTCACCCTAGACACCTTCTCGAGTGGGTCTTAGCTGCCCAGGCATAATTAGTAAGCGTGGTGGATTCCGCGATCCAGATGGAGACTCAGCTGGAAGTTAAAGGGAAGAATGACAAGGAACTTTATGAATTGGAGCTGTAAGTTACCTCTTTCACAGAGAGAGTAAGATGGTGGTGGGGGACAGCCCTCAGTGAAATCAGAGGAGAGAGCAAAAAACAATACATTAGGTAGACTCTGGTTTTTCTGGGGGGGAGATGCTCGAGAATATCCGGGTGGACTCCTGAGGCTCGATCCCGCATTTGCGTATGCCGAGCCTCCTACCTCATGACGTTTGTTCTGAGTGGAATGCCTCCCCGGCTCCCGGCACATGATCAGTGCATGCTCAGTCACGATATCAGTGCCTGCTCAGCCACGTGATCACTGACGGCACAGTCACGTGATCAGCGCCTCTCAGTCACGTGATCACCATATGATGAACACGTGATCAGTGAACGACCAGCCAGGTGATCACTGCATGCGCGGTCAGGTGGTCAGTTCCTGATCAGCCACCTGATCAGTGCGTGCACAGTCCCCGGATCAGCGCCTGTCAGTCACTGATCACTGCCTGATAAACCCGTGATCAGTGCCCGAACAGCCACGTCATCAGTGCATTCGCAGTCACGTGATCAGTGCATGATAGCCATGTGATCAGTGCGTGCACAGTCCCATGATCAGCGCCTGTCAGTCACTGATCATTGCCTGATAAACACGTGATCAGTGCATGATGAGCCATGTGATCAGTGCCTGATCAGCCACGTCATCAGTGCATGCGCAGTCACGACATCAGTGCATGATAGCCACGTGATCAGTGCATGCTCAGTCACGTGATCTGGACTTGATCAGCCACGTGATCAGTGCCTGCAGAGACACGTGATCAGGGCCTGCTGAGCTGCGTGATTCCTGCCGGCTCATCTGCATGACAATTGCCATCTGAGCTGCGTGATTCCTGTCGGCTCATCTGCTTGACAATTGCCAGCTGAGCTGCGTGATTCCTGCCTGGTCACGTGCTTGATTATTGCCAGTTGAGCAGCATGATTCGTCACTGCTGAGCTCCATGCTTATTGCCTGCTGATTGCGTGGTTCGTGTCTGCTCAGCTCTTTGAGTATTGCCTCCTGAGGTCCCTGTTCGGTCGCCACCTGCCGGGGACCAGCCCCAACTGATACAGGGTATTCGAAGGAGAGATGGCCTGGGCGACTATTTATATGCTAATCAGAGATGTCAAGAATAATAGTATGAGGAGAGCTCAGTAGGAAAATTCGGTGGAGAAAAGAGACTGAGTAGCTTGGTTTACGCGGAAGACCAATCAAACTTCAAGACAAGAAGTTTGCACCACTTACGTAGGCCGCAGGCGCCCTCTCGAATAGCGAAAGGTGCCTCACCCTAGACACCTTCTCGAGTGGGTCTTAGCAGCCCAGGCATAATTAGGAAGCGTGGTGGGTTCCGCGCTCCAGATGGAGACTCAGCTGGAAGTTAAAGGGAAGAATGACAAGTAACTTTATGAATTGGAGCTGTAAGTTACCTCTTTGACAGAGAGAGCGAGATGGTGGTGGGGGACAGCCCCCAGTGAAATCAGAGGTGAGAGCACAAAGCAATACAGTAGGCAGACTCCGGTTTTTCTGGGGGGGAGATGCTCGAGAATATCCGGGTGGACTCCTGAGGCTCGATCCCGCATTTGCGTATGCCGAGCCTCCTTCCTCATGACCTTTGTCCAGAGTGGAATGCCTCCCCGGCTCCCGGCACATGATCAGTGCATGCTCAGTCACGATATCAGTGCCTGCTCAGCCACGTGATCACTGACGGCACAGTCACGTGATCAGCGCCTCTCAGTCACGTGATCACCGTATGATAAACACGTGATCAGTGAACGACCAGCCAGGTGATCACTGCATGCGCGGTCAGGTGGTCAGTTCCTGATCAGCCACCTGATCAGTGCGTGCACAGTCCCCTGATCAGCGCCTGTCAGTCACTGATCACTGCCTGATAAACACATTATCAGTGCCCGAACAGCCACGTCATCAGTGCATGCGCAGTCACGTCATCAGTGCATGATAGCCACGTGATCAGTGCGTGCACAGTCCCATGATCAGCGCCTGTCAGTCACTGATCATTGCCTGATAAACACGTGATCAGTGCATGATGAGCCATGTGATCAGTGCCTGATCAGCCACGTCATCAGTGCATGTGCAGTCACGTCATCAGTGCATGATAGCCACGGGATCAGTGCCTGCTCAGTCACGTGATCTGTTCTTGATCAGCCACGTGATCAGTGCCTGCAGAGTCACGTGATCAGGCCCTGCTGAGCTGCGTGATTCCTGTCGGCTCATCTGCTTGACAATTGCCAGCTGAGCTGCGTGATTCCTGCCTGGTCACGTGCTTGATTACTGCCAGTTGAGCAGCATGATTCGTCACTGCTGAGATCCATGCTTATTGCCTGCTGATTGCGTGGTTCGTGTCTGCTCAGCTCTTTGAGTATTGCCTCCTGAGGTCCCTGTTCGGTCGCCACCTGCCGGGGACCAGCCCCAACTGATCCAGGGTATTCGAAGGAGAGATGGCCTGGGCGACTATTTATATGCTAATCAGAGATGTCAAGAATAATAGTATGAGGAGAGCTCAGTAGGAAAATTCGGTGGAGAAAAGAGACTGAGTAGCTTGGTTTACGCGGAAGACCAAACAAACTTCAAGACAAGAAGTTTGCACCACTTACGGAGGCCGCAGGCGCCCTCTCGAATAGCGAAAGGTGCCTCACCCTAGACACCTTCTCGAGTGGGTCTTGGCAGCCCAGGCATAATTAGTAAGCGTGGTGGGTTCCGCGCTCCAGATGGAGACTCAGCTGGAAGTTAAAGGGAAGAATGACAAGGAACTTTATGAATTGGACCTGTAAGTTACCTCTTTAACAGAGAGAGCGAGATGGTGGTGGGGGACAGCCCCCAGTGAAATCAGAGGTGAGAGCACAAAGCAATACAGTAGGCAGACTCCGGTTTTTCTGGGGGAGAGGTGCTCGAGAATATCCGTGTGGACTCCTGAGGCTCGATCCCGCATTTGCGTATGCCGAGCCTCCTTCCTCATGACCTTTGTCCAGAGTGGAATGCCTCCCCGGCTCCCGGCACATGATCAGTGCATGCTCAGTCACGATATCAGTGCCTGCCCAGCCACGTGATCACTGACGGCACAGTCACGTGATCACCGTATGATAAACACGTGATCAGTGAACGACCAGCCAGGTGATCACTGCATGCGCGGTCAGGTGGTCAGTTCCTGATCAGCCACATGATCAGTGCGTGCACAGTCCCCGGATCAGCGCCTGTCAGTCACTGATCACTGCCTGATAAACCCGAGATCAGTGCCCGAACAGCCACATCATCAGTGCATGCGCAGTCACGTGATCAGTGCATGATAGCCATGTGATCAGTGCGTGCACAGTCCCATGATCAGCGCCTGTCAGTCACTGATCATTGCCTGATAAACACGTGATCAGTGCATGATGAGCCATGTGATCAGTGCCTGATCAGCCACGTCATCAGTGCATGCGCAGTCACGTCATCAGTGCATGAAAGCCACGTGATCAGTGCATGCTCAGTCACGTGATCTGGACTTGATCAGCCACGTGATCAGTGCCTGGATAGTCACGTGTTCAGGGCCTGCTGAGCTGCGTGATTCCTGCCGGCTCATCTGCATGACAATTGCCAGCTGAGCTGCGTGATTCCTGCCTGGTCACGTGCTTGATTATTGCCAGTTGAGCAGCATGATTCGTCACTGCTGAGCTCCATGCTTATTGCCTGCTGATTGCGTGGTTCGTGTCTGCTCAGCTCTTTGAGTATTGCCTCCTGAGGTCCCTGTTCGGTCGCCACCTGCCGGGGACCAGCCCCAACTGATCCAGGGTATTCGAAGGAGAGATGGCCAGGGCGACTATTTATATGCTAATCAGAGATGTCAAGAATAATAGTATGAGGAGAGCTCAGTAGGAAAATTCGGTGGAGAAAAGAGACTGAGTAGCTTGGTTTACGCGGAAGACCAATCAAACTTCAAGACATGAAGCTTGCACCACTTACGTAGGGCGCAGGCGCCCTCTCGAATGGCGGAAGGTTCCTCACCCTAGACACCTTCTCGAGTGGGTCTTAGCAGCCCAGGCATAATTAGTAAGCGTGGTGGGTTCCGCGCTCCAGATGCAGACTCAGCTGGAAGTTAAAGGGAAGAATGACAAGGAACTTTATGAATTGAGGCTGTAAGTTACCTCTTTCACAGAGAGTAAGATGGTGGTGGGGGACAGCCCCCAGTGAAATCAGAGGTGAGAGCACAAAGCAATACAGTAGGCAGACTCTAGTTTTTTTGGGGAGGAGATGTTAGAGAATATCCGGGTGGACTCCTGAGGCTCGACCCCGCATTTGCGTATGCCGAGCCTCCTTCCTCATGACCTTTGTGCAGAGTGGAATGCCTCCCCGGCTCCCGGCACATGATCAGTGCATGCTCAGTCACGATATCAGTGCCTGCTCAGCCACGTGATAACTGACGGCACAGTCACGTGATCAGCGCCTCTCAGTCACGTGATCACCGTATGATGAACACGTGATCAGTGAACGACCAGCCAGGTGATCACTGCATGCGAGGTCAGGTGGTCAGTTCCTGATCAGCCACCTGATCAGTGCGTGCACAGTCCCCGGATCAGCGCCTGTCAGTCACTGATCACTGCCTGATAAACCCGTGATCAGTGCCCTAACAGCCACGTCATCAGTGCATGCGCAGTCACGTGATCAGTGCATGATAGCCATGTGATCAGTGCGTGCACAGTCCCATGATCAGCGCCTGTCAGTCACTGATCATTGCCTGATAAACACGTGATCAGTGCATGATGAGCCATGTGATCAGTGCCTGATCAGCCACGTCATCAGTGCATGCGCAGTCACGTCATCAGTGCATGATAGCCACGTGATCAGTGCATGCTCAGTCACGTGATCTGGACTTGATCAGCCACGTGATCAGTGCCTGCAGAGTCACGTGATCAGGGCCTGCTGAGCTGCGTGATTCCTGCCGGCTCATCTGCATGACAATTGCCATCTGAGCTGCGTGATTCCTGTCGGCTCATCTGCTTGACAATTGCCAGCTGAGCTGCGTGATTCCTGCCTGGTCACGTGCTTGATTATTGCCAGTTGAGCAGCATGATTCGTCACTGCTGAGCTCCATGCTTATTGCCTGCTGATTGCGTGGTTCGTGTCTGCTCAGCTCTTTGAGTATTGCCTCCTGAGGTCCCTGTTCGGTCACCACCTGCCGGGGACCAGCCCCAACTGATCCAGGGTATTCGAAGGAGAGATGGCCAGGGCGACTATTTATATGCTAATCAGAGATGTCAAGAATAATAGTATGAGGAGAGCTCAGTAGGAAAATTCGGTGGAGAAAAGAGACTGAGTAGCTTGGTTTACGCGGAAAACCAATCAAACTTCAAGACAAGAAGTTTGCACCACTTACGTAGGCCGCAGGCGCCCTCTCGAATAGCGAAAGGTGCCTCAGCCTAGACACCTTCTCGAGTGGGTCTTAGCAGCCCAGGCATAATTAGGAAGCGTGGTGGGTTCCGCGCTCCAGATGGAGACTCAGCTGGAAGTTAAAGGGAAGAATGACAAGGAACTTTATGAATTGGAGCTGTAAGTTACCTCTTTGACAGAGAGAGCGAGATGGTGGTGAGGGACAGCCCCCAGTGAAATCAGAGGTGAGAGCACAAAGCAATACAGTAGGCAGACTCCGGTTTTTTGGGGGGAGATGCTCGAGAATATCCGGGTGGACTCCTGAGGCTCGATCCCGCATTTGCGTATGCCGAGCCTCCTTCCTCATGACCTTTGTCCAGAGTGGAATGCCTCCCCGGCTCCCGGCACATGATCAGTGCATGCTCAGTCACGATATCAGTGCCTGCTCAGCCACGTGATCACTGACGGCACAGTCACGTGATCAGCGCCTCTCAGTCACGTGATCACCGTATGATAAACACGTGATCAGTGAACGACCAGCCAGGTGATCACTGCATGCGCGGTCAGGTGGTCAGTTCCTGATCAGCCACCTGATCAGTGCGTGCACAGTCCCCTGATCAGCGCCTGTCAGTCACTGATCACTGCCTGATAAACACGTTATCAGTGCCCGAACAGCCACGTCATCAGTGCATGCGCAGTCACGTGATCAGTGCATGATAGCCACGTGATCAGTGCGTGCACAGTCCCATGATCAGCGCCTGTCAGTCACTGATCATTGCCTGATAAACACGTGATCAGTGCATGATGAGCCATGTGATCAGTGCCTGATCAGCCACGTCATCAGTGCATGCGCAGTCACGTCATCAGTGCATGATAGCCACGGGATCAGTGCCTGCTCAGTCACGTGATCTGGTCTTGATCAGCCACGTGATCAGTGCCTGCAGAGTCACGTGATCAGGGCCTGCTGAGCTGCGTGATTCCTGCCGGCTCATCTGCATGACAATTGCCATCTGAGCTGTGTGATTCCTGTCGGCTCATCTGCTTGACAATTGCCAGCTGAGCTGCGTGATTCCTGCCTGGTCACGTGCTTGATTACTGCCAGTTGAGCAGCATGATTCGTCACTGCTGAGATCCATGCTTATTGCCTGCTGATTGCGTGGTTCGTGTCTGCTCAGCTCTTTGAGTATTGCCTCCTGAGGTCCCTGTTCGGTCGCCACCTGCCGGGGACCATCCCCAACTGATCCAGGGTATTCGAAGGAGAGATGGCCTGGGCGACTATTTATATGCTAATCAGAGATGTGAAGAATAATAGTATGAGGAGAGCTCAGTAGGAAAATTCGGTGGAGAAAAGAGACTGAGTAGCTTGGTTTACGCGGAAGACCAAACAAACTTCAAGACAAGAAGTTTGCACCACTTACGTAGGCCGCAGGCGCCCTCTCGAATAGCGAAAGGTGCCTCACCCTAGACACCTTCTCGAGTGGGTCTTAGCAGCCCAGGCATAATTAGTAAGCGTGGTGGGTTCCGCGCTCCAGATGGAGACTCAGCTGGAAGTTAAAGGGAAGAATGACAAGGAACTTTATGAATTGGAGCTGTAAGTTACCTCTTTGACAGAGAGAGCGAGATGGTGGTGGGGGACAGCCCCCAGTGAAATCAGAGGTGAGAGCACAAAGCAATACAGTAGGCAGACTCCGGTTTTTCTGGGGGAGAGATGCTCGAGAATATCCGTGTGGACTCCTGAGGCTCGATCCCGCATTTGCGTATGCCGAGCCTCCTTCCTCATGACCTTTGTCCAGAGTGGAATGCCTCCCCGGCTCCCGGCACATGATCAGTGCATGCTCAGTCACGATATCAGTGCCTGCCCAGCCACGTGATCACTGACGGCACAGTCACGTGATCACCGTATGATAAACACGTGATCAGTGAACGTCCAGCCAGGTGATCACTGCATGCGCGGTCAGGTGGTCAGTTCCTGATCAGCCACCTGATCAGTGCGTGCACAGTCCCCTGATCAGCGCCTGTCAGTCACTGATCACTGCCTGATAAACCCGTGATCAGTGCCCGAACAGCCACGTCATCAGTGCATGCGCAGTCACGTGATCAGTGCATGATAGCCACGTGATCAGTGCGTGCACAGTCCCATGATCAGCGCCTGTCAGTCACTGATCATTGCCTGATAAACACGTGATCAGTGCATGATGAGCCATGTGATCAGTGCCTGATCAGCCACGTCATCAGTGCATGCGCAGTCACGTCATCAGTGCATGATAGCCACGTGATCAGTGCATGCTCAGTCACGTGATCTGGACTTGATCAGCCACGTGATCAGTGCCTGCATAGTCACGTGATCAGGGCCTGCTGAGCTGCGTGATTCCTGCCGGCTCATCTGCTTGACAATTGCCAGCTGAGCTGCGTGATTCCTGCCTGGTCACGTGCTTGATTATTGCCAGTTGAGCAGCATGATTCGTCACTGCTGAGCTCCATGCTTATTGCCTGCTGATTGCGTGGTTCGTGTCTGCTCAGCTCTTTGAGTATTGCCTCCTGAGGTCCCTGTTCGGTCGCCACCTGCCGGGGACCAGCCCCAACTGATCCAGGGTATTCGAAGGAGAGATGGCCAAGGCGACTATTTATATGCTAATCAGAGATGTCAAGAATAATAGTATGAGGAGAGCTCAGTAGGAAAATTCGGTGGAGAAAAGAGACTGAGTAGCTTGGTTTACGCGGAAGACCAATCAAACTTCAAGACAAGAAGTTTGCACCACTTACGTAGGGCGCAGGCGCCCTCTCGAATGGCGAAAGGTTCCTCACCCTAGACACCTTCTCGAGTGGGTCTTAGCAGCCCAGGCATAATTAGTAAGCGTGGTGGGTTCCGCGCTCCAGATGCAGACTCAGCTGGAAGTTAAAGGGAAGAATGACAAGGAACTTTATGAATTGGAGCTGTAAGTTAACTCTTTGACAGAGAGAGCGAGATGGTGGTGGGGGACAGCCCCCAGTGAAATCAGAGGTGAGAGCACAAAGCAATACAGTAAGCAGACTCCGGTTTTTTGGGGGGAGATGCTCGAGAATATCCGGGTGGACTCCTGAGGCTCGATCCCGCATTTGCGTATGCCGAGCCTCCTTCCTCATGACCTTTGTCCAGAGTGGAATGCCTCCCCGGCTCCCGGCACATGATCAGTGCATGCTCAGTCACGATATCAGTGCCTGCTCAGCCACGTGATCACTGACGGCACAGTCACGTGATCAGCGCCTCTCAGTCACGTGATCACCGTATGATGAACACGTGATCAGTGAACGACCAGCCAGGTGATCACTGCATGCGAGGTCAGGTGGTCAGTTCCTGATCAGCCACCTGATCAGTGCGTGCACAGTCCCCTGATCAGCGCCTGTCAGTCACTGATCACTGCCTGATAAACCCGTGATCAGTGCCCGAACAGCCACGTCATCAGTGCATGCGCAGTCACGTGATCAGTGCATGATAGCCACGTGATCAGTGCGTGCACAGTCCCATGATCAGCGCCTGTCAGTCACTGATCATTGCCTGATAAACACGTGATCAGTGCATGATGAGCCATGTGATCAGTGCCTGATCAGCCACGTCATCAGTGCATGCGCAGTCACGACATCAGTGCATGATAGCCACGTGATCAGTGCATGCTCAGTCACGTGATCTGGACTTGATCAGCCACGTGATCAGTGCCTGCAGAGTCACGTGATCAGGGCCTGCTGAGCTGGGTGATTCCTGCCGGCTCATCTGCATGACAATTGCCATCTGAGCTGCGTGATTCCTGTCGGCTCATCTGCTTGACAATTGCCAGCTGAGCTGCGTGATTCCTGCCTGGTCACGTGCTTGATTATTGCCAGTTGAGCAGCATGATTCGTCACTGCTGAGCTCCATGCTTATTGCCTGCTGATTGCGTGCTTCGTGTCTGCTCAGCTCTTTGAGTATTGCCTCCTGAGGTCCCTGTTCGGTCGCCACCTGCCGGGGACCAGCCCCAACTGATCCAGGGTATTCGAAGGAGAGATGGCCAGGGCGACTATTTATATGCTAATCAGAGATGTCAAGAATAATAGTATGAGGAGAGCTCAGTAGGAAAATTCGGTGGAGAAAAGAGACTGAGTAGCTTGGTTTACGCGAAAGACCAATCAAACTTCAAGACAAGAAGTTTGCACCACTTACGTAGGCCGCAGGCGCCCTCTCGAATAGCGAAAGGTGCCTCACCCTAGACACCTTCTCGAGTGGGTCTTAGCAGCCCAGGCATAATTAGGAAGCGTGGTGGGTTCCGCGCTCCAGATGGAGACTCAGCTGGAAGTTAAAGGGAAGAATGACAAGGAACTTTATGAATTGGAGCTGTAAGTTACCTCTTTGACAGTGAGAGCGAGATGGTGGTGGGGGACAGCCCCCAGTGAAATCAGAGGTGAGAGCACAAAGCAATACAGTAGGCAGACTCCGGTTTTTCTGGGGGGGAGATGCTCGAGAATATCCGGGTGGACTCCTGAGGCTCGATCCCGCATTTGCGTATGCCGAGCCTCCTTCCTCATGACCTTTGTCCAGAGTGGAATGCCTCCCCGGCTCCCGGCACATGATCAGTGCATGCTCAGTCACGATATCAGTGCCTGCTCAGCCACGTGAACACTGACGGCACAGTCACGTGATCAGCGCCTCTCAGTCACGTGATCACCGTATGATAAACACGTGATCAGTGAACGACCAGCCAGGTGATCACTGCATGCGAGGTCAGGTGGTCAGTTCCTGATCAGCCACCTGATCAGTGCGTGCACAGTCCCCTGATCAGCGCCTGTCAGTCACTGATCACTGCCTGATAAACACGTGATCAGGGCCCGAACAGCCACGTCATCAGTGCATGCGCAGTCACGTCATCAGTGCATGATAGCCACGTGATCAGTGCGTGCACAGTCCCATGATCAGCGCCTGTCAGTCACTGATCACTGCCTGATAAACACGTGATCAGTGCCCGAACAGCCACGTCATAAGTGCATGCGCAGTCACGTGATCAGTGCATGATAGCCACGTAATCAGTGCGTGCACAGTCCCATGATCAGCGCCTGTCAGTCACTGATCATTGCCTGATAAACACGTGATCAGTGCATGATGAGCCATGTGATCAGTGCCTGATCAGCCACGTCATCAGTGCATGCACAGTCACGTCATCAGTGCATGATAGCCACGGGATCAGTGCCTGCTCAGTCACGTGATCTGTACTTGATCAGCCACGTGATCAGTGCCTGCAGAGTCACGTGATCAGGGCCTGCTGAGCTGCGTGATTCCTGCCGGCTCATCTGCATGACAACTGCCATCTGAGCTGCGTGATTCCTGTCGGCTCATCTGCTTGACAATTGCCAGCTGAGCTGCGTGATTCCTGCCTGGTCACGTGCTTGATTATTGCCAGTTGAGCAGCATGATTCGTCACTGCTGAGCTCCATGCTTATTGCCTGCTGATTGCGTGGTTCGTGTCTGCTCAGCTCTTTGAGTATTGCCTCCTGAGGTCCCTGTTCGGTCGCCACCTGCCGGGGACCAGCCCCAACTGATCCAGGGTATTCGAAGGAGAGATGGCCTGGGCGACTATTTATATGCTAATCAGAGATGTCAAGAATAATAGTATGAGGAGAGCTCAGTAGGAAAATTCGGTGGAGAAAAGAGACTGAGTAGCTTGGTTTACGCGGAAGACCAATCAAACTTCAAGACAAGAAGTTTGCACCACTTACGTAGGCCGCAGGGGCCCTCTCGAATGGCGAAAGGTGCCTCACCCTAGACACCTTCTCGAGTGGGTCTTAGCAGCCCAGGCATAATTAGGAAGCGTGGTGGGTTCTGCGCTCCAGATGGAGACTCAGCTGGAAGTTAAAGGGAAGAATGACAAGGAACTTTATGAATTGGAGCTGTAAGTTACCTCTTTGACAGAGAGAGCGAGATGGTGGTGGGGGACAGCACCCAGTGAAATCAGAGGTGAGAGCACAAAGCAATACAGTAGGGAGACTCCGGTTTTTTGGGGGGAGATGCTCGAGAATATCCGGGTGGACTCCTGAGGCTCGATCCCGCATTTGCGTATGCCGAGCCTCCTTCCTCATGACCTTTGTCCAGAGTGGAATGCCTCCCCGGCTCCCGGCACATGATCAGTGCATGCTCAGTCACGATATCAGTGCCTGCTCAGCCACGTGATCACTGACGGCACAGTCACGTGATCAGCGCCTCTCAGTCATGTGATCACCGTATGATAAACACGTGATCAGTGAACGACCAGCCAGGTGATCACTGCATGCGCGGTCAGGTGGTCAGTTCCTGATCAGCCACCTGATCAGTGCGTGCACAGTCCCCTGATCAGCGCCTGTCAGTCACTGATCACTGCCTGATAAACCCGTGATCAGGGCCCGAACAGCCACGTCATCAGTGCATGCGCAGTCACGTGATCAGTGCATGATAGCCACGTGATCAGTGCGTGCACAGTCCCATGATCAGCGCCTGTCAGTCACTGATCATTGCCTGATAAACACGTGATCAGTGCATGATGAGCCATGTGATCAGTGCCTGATCAGCCACGTCATCAGTGCATGCGCAGTCACGTCATCAGTGCATGATAGCCACGGGATCAGTGCCTGCTCAGTCACGTGATCTGTACTTGATCAGCCACGTGATCAGTGCCTGCAGAGTCACGTGATCAGGGCCTGCTGAGCTGCGTGATTCCTGCCGGCTCATCTGCATGACAATTGCCATCTGAGCTGCGTGATTCCTGTCGGCTCATCTGCTTGACAATTGCCAGCTGAGCTGCGTGATTCCTTCCTGGTCACGTGCTTGATTATTGCCAGTTGAGCAGCATGATTCGTCACTGCTGAGCTCCATGCTTATTGCCTGCTGATTGCGTGGTTCGTGTCTGCTCAGCTCTTTGAGTATTGCCTCCTGAGGTCCCTGTTCGGTCGCCACCTGCCGGGGACCAGCCCCAACTGATCCAGGGTATTCGAAGGAGAGATGGCCTGGGCGACTATTTATATGCTAATCAGAGATGTCAAGAATAATAGTATGAGGAGAGCTCAGTAGGAAAATTCGGTGGAGAAAAGAGACTGAGTAGCTTGGTTTACGCGGAAGACCAATCAAACTTCAAGACAAGAAGTTTGCACCACTTACGTAGGCCGCAGGCGCCCTCTCGAATAGCGAAAGGTGCCTCACCCTAGACACCTTCTCGAGTGGGTCTTAGCAGCCCAGGCATAATTAGTAAGCGTGGTGGGTTCCGCGCTCCAGATGGAGACTCAGCTGGAAGTTAAAGGGAAGAATGACAAGGAACTTTATGAATTGGAGCTGTAAGTTACCTCTTTGACAGAGAGAGCGAGATGGTGGTGGGGGACAGCCCCCAGTGAAATCAGAGGTGAGAGCACAAAGCAATACAGTAGGCAGACTCCGGTTTTTTGGGGGGAGATGCTCGAGAATATCCGGGTGGACTCCTGAGGCTCGATCCCGCATTTGCGTATGCCGAGCCTCCTTCTTCATGACCTTTGTCCAGAGTGGAATGCCTCCCCGGCTCCCGGCACATGATCAGTGCATGCTCAGTCACGATATCAGTGCCTGCTCAGCCACGTGATAACTGACGGCACAGTCACGTGATCAGAGCCTCTCAGTCACGTGATCACCGTATGATAAACACGTGATCAGTGAACGACCAGCCAGGTGATCACTGCATGCCCGGTCAGGTGGTCAGTTCCTGATCAGCCACCTGATCAGTGCGTGCACAGTCCCCTGATCAGCGCCTGTCAGTCACTGATCACTGCCTGATAAACACGTGATCAGGGCCCGAACAGCCACGTCATCAGTGCATGCGCAGTCACGTGATCAGTGCATGATAGCCACGTGATCAGTGCGTGCACAGTCCCATGATCAGCGCCTGTCAGTCACTGATCATTGCCTGATAAACACGTGATCAGTGCATGATGAGCCATGTGATCAGTGCCCGATCAGCCACGTCATCAGTGCATGCACAGTCACGTCATCAGTGCATGATAGCCACGGGATCAGTGCCTGCTCAGTCACGTGATCTGTACTTGATCAGCCACGTGATCAGTGCCTGCAGAGTCACGTGATCAGGGCCTGCTGAGCTGCGTGATTCCTGCCGGCTCATCTGCATGACAATTGCCATCTGAGCTGCGTGATTCCTGTCGGCTCATCTGCTTGACAATTGCCAGCTGAGCTGCGTGATTCGTGCCTGGTCACGTGCTTGATTATTGCCAGTTGAGCAGCATGGTTCGTCACTGCTGAGCTCCATGCTTATTGCCTGCTGATTGCGTGGTTCGTGTCTGCTCAGCTCTTTGAGTATTGCCTCCTGAGGTCCCTGTTCGGTCGCCACCTGCCGGGGACCAGCCCCAACTGATCCAGGGTATTCGAAGGAGAGATGGTCTAGGCGACTATTTATAGGCTAATCAGAGATGTCAAGAATAATAGTATGAGGAGAGCTCAGTAGGAAAATTCGGTGGAGAAAAGAGACTGAGTAACTTGGTTTACGCGGAAGACCAATCAAACTTCAAGACAAGAAGTTTGCACCACTTACGTAGGCCGCAGGCGCCCTCTCGAATAGCGAAAGGTGCCTCACCCTAGACACCTTCTCGAGTGGGTCTTAGCAGCCCAGGCATAATTAGGAAGCGTGGTGGGTTCCGCGCTCCAGATGGAGACTCAGCTGGAAGTTAAAGGGAAGAATGACAAGGAACTTTATGAATTGGAGCTGTAAGTTACCTCTTTGACAGAGAGAGCGAGATGGTGGTGAGGGACAGCCCCCAGTGAAATCAGAGGTGAGAGCACAAAGCAATACAGTAGGCAGACTCCGGTTTTTTGGGGGGAGATGCTCGAGAATATCCGGGTGGACTCCTGAGGCTCGATCCCGCATTTGCGTATGCCGAGCCTCCTTCCTCATGACCTTTGTCCAGAGTGGAATGCCTCCCCGGCTCCCGGCACATGATCAGTGCATGCTCAGTCACGATATCAGTGCCTGCTCAGCCACGTGAACACTGACGGCACAGTCACGTGATCAGCGCCTCTCAGTCACGTGATCACCGTATGATAAACACGTGATCAGTGAACGACCAGCCAGGTGATCACTGCATGCGCGGTCAGGTGGTCAGTTCCTGATCAGCCACCTGATCAGTGCGTGCACAGTCCCCTGATCAGCGCCTGTCAGTCACTGATCACTGCCTGATAAACACGTGATCAGGGCCCGAACAGCCACGTCATCAGTGCATGCGCAGTCACGTGATCAGTGCATGATAGCCACGTGATCAGTGCGTGCACAGTCCCATGATCAGCGCCTGTCAGTCACTGATCATTGCCTGATAAACACGTGATCAGTGCATGAAGAGCCATGTGATCAGTGCCTGATCAGCCACGTCATCAGTGCATGCGCAGTCACGTCATCAGTGCATGATAGCCACGGGATCAGTGCCTGCTCAGTCACGTGATCTGTACTTGATCAGCCACGTGATCAGTGCCTGCAGAGTCACGTGATCAGGGCCTGCTGAGCTGCGTGATTCCTGCCGGCTCATCTGCATGACAATTGCCATCTGAGCTGCGTGATTCCTGTCGGCTCATCTGCTTGACAATTGCCAGCTGAGCTGCGTGATTCCTGCCTGGTCACGTGCTTGATTATTGCCAGTTGAGCAGCATGATTCGTCACTGCTGAGCTCCATGCTTATTGCCTGCTGATTGCGTGGTTCGTGTCTGCTCAGCTCTTTGAGTATTGCCTCCTGAGGTCCCTGTTCGGTCGCCACCTGCCGGGGACCAGCCCCAACTGATCCAGGGTATTCGAAGGAGAGATGGCCAGGGCGACTATTTATATGCTAATCAGAGATGTCAAGAATAATAGTATGAGGAGAGCTCAGTAGGAAAATTCGGTGGAGAAAAGAGACTGAGTAACTTGGTTTACGCGGAAGACCAATCAAACTTCAAGACAAGAAGTTTGCACCACTTACGTAGGCCGCAGGCGCCCTCTCGAATAGCGAAAGGTGCCTCACCCTAGACACCTTCTCGAGTGGGTCTTAGCAGCCCAGGCATAATTAGGAAGCGTGGTGGGTTCCGCGCTCCAGATGGAGACTCAGCTGGAAGTTAAAGGGAAGAATGACAAGGAACTTTATGAATTGGAGCTGTAAGTTACCTCTTTGACAGAGAGAGCGAGATGGTGGTGGGGGACAGCCCCCAGTGAAATCAGAGGTGAGAGCACAAAGCAATACAGTAGGCAGACTCCGGTTTTTTGGGGGGAGATGCTCGAGAATATCCGGGTGGACTCCTGAGGCTCGATCCCACATTTGCGTATGCCGAGCCTCCTTCCTCATGACCTTTGTCCAGAGTGGAATGCCTCCCCGGCTCCCGGCACATGATCAGTGCATGCTCAGTCACGATATCAGTGCCTGCTCAGCCACGTGATCACTGACGGCACAGTCACGTGATCAGCGCCTCTCAGTCACGTGATCACCGTATGATAAACACGTGATCAGTGAACGACCAGCCAGGTGATCACTGCATGCGCGGTCAGGTGGTCAGTTCCTGATCAGCCACCTGATCAGTGCGTGCACAGTCCCCTGATCAGCGCCTGTCAGTCACTGATCACTGCCTGATAAACACGTGATCAGGGCCCGAACAGCCACGTCATCAGTGCATGCGCAGTCACGTGATCAGTGCATGATAGCCACGTGATCAGTGCGTGCACAGTCCCATGATCAGCGCCTGTCAGTCACTGATCATTGCCTGATAAACACGTGATCAGTGCATGAAGAGCCATGTGATCAGTGCCCGATCAGCCACGTCATCAGTGCATGCGCAGTCACGTCATCAGTGCATGATAGCCACGGGATCAGTGCCTGCTCAGTCACGTGATCTGTACTTGATCAGCCACGTGATCAGTGCCTGCAGAGTCACGTGATCAGGGCCTGCTGAGCTGCGTGATTCCTGCCGGCTCATCTGCATGACAATTGCCATCTGAGCTGTGTGATTCCTGTCGGCTCATCTGCTTGACAATTGCCAGCTGAGCTGCGTGATTCCTGCCTGGTCACGTGCTTGATTACTGCCAGTTGAGCAGCATGATTCGTCACTGCTGAGATCCATGCTTATTGCCTGCTGATTGCGTGGTTCGTGTCTGCTCAGCTCTTTGAGTATTGCCTCCTGAGGTCCCTGTTCGGTCGCCACCTGCCGGGGACCAGCCCCAACTGATCCAGGGTATTCGAAGGAGAGATGGCCAGGGCGACTATTTATATGCTAATCAGAGATGTCAAGAATAAAAGTATGAGGAGAGCTCAGTAGGAAAATTCGGTGGAGAAAAGAAACTGAGTAGCTTGGTTTACGCGGAAGACCAATCAAACTTCAAGACAAGAAGTTTGCACCACTTACATAGGCCGCAGGCGCCCTCTTGAATAGCAAAAGGTGCCTCACCCTAGACACCTTCTCGAGTGGGTCTTAGCAGCCCAGGCATAATTAGGAAGTGTGGTGGGTTCCGCGCTCCAGATGGAGACTCAGTTGGAAGTTAAAGGGAAGAATGACAAGGAACTTTATGAATTGGAGCTGTAAGTTACCTCTTTGACAGAGAGAGCGAGATGGTGGTGGGGGACAGCCCCCAGTGAAATCAGAGGTGAGAGCCCAAAGCAATACAGTAGGGAGACTCCGGTTTTTTGGGGGGAGATGCTCGAGAATATCCGGGTGGACTCCTGAGGCTCGATCCCGCATTTGCGTATGCCGAGCCTCCTTCCTCATGACCTTTGTCCAGAGTGGAATGCCTCCCCGGCTCCCGGCACATGATCAGTGCATGCTCAGTCACGATATCAGTGCCTGCTCAGCCACGTGATCACTGACGGCACAGTCACGTGATCAGCGCCTCTCAGTCACGTGATCACCGTATGATAAACACGTGATCAGTGAACGACCAGCCAGGTGATCACTGCATGCCCGGTCAGTTGGTCAGTTCCTGATCAGCCACCTGATCAGTGCGTGCACAGTCCCCTGATCAGCGCCTGTCAGTCACTGATCACTGCCTGATAAACACGTGATCAGTGCCCGAACAGCCACGTCATCAGTGCATGCGCAGTCACGTGATCAGTGCATGATAGCCACGTAATCAGTGCGTGCACAGTCCCATGATCAGCGCCTGTCAGTCACTGATCATTGCCTGATAAACACGTGATCAGTGCATGATGAGCCATGTGATCAGTGCCCGATCAGCCACGTCATCAGTGCATGCACAGTCACGTCATCAGTGCATGATAGCCACGGGATCAGTGCCTGCTCAGTCACGTGATCTGTACTTGATCAGCCACGTGATCAGTGTCTGCAGAGTCACGTGATCAGGGCCTGCTGAGCTGCGTGATTCCTGCCGGCTCATCTGCATGACAACTGCCATCTGAGCTGCGTGATTCCTGTCGGCTCATCTGCTTGACAATTGCCAGCTGAGCTGCGTGATTCCTGCCTGGTCACGTGCTTGATTATTGCCAGTTGAGCAGCATGATTCGTCACTGCTGAGCTCCATGCTTATTGCCTGCTGATTGCGTGGTTCGTGTCTGCTCAGCTCTTTGAGTATTGCCTCCTGAGGTCCCTGTTCGGTCGCCACCTGCCGGGGACCAGCCCCAACTGATCCAGGGTATTCGAAGGAGAGATGGCCTGGGCGACTATTTATATGCTAATCAGAGATGTCAAGAATAATAGTATGAGGAGAGCTCAGTAGGAAAATTCGGTGGAGAAAAGAGACTGAGTAGCTTGGTTTACGCGGAAGACCAATCAAACTTCAAGACAAGAAGTTTGCACCACTTACGTAGGCCGCAGGCGCCCTCTCGAATAGCGAAAGGTGCCTCACCCTAGACACCTTCTCGAGTGGGTCTTAGCAGCCCAGGCATAATTAGGAAGCGTGGTGGGTTCCGCGCTCCAGATGGAGACTCAGCTGGAAGTTAAAGGGAAGAATGACAAGGAACTTTATGAATTGGAGCTGTAAGTTACCTCTTTGACAGAGAGAGCGAGATGGTGGTGGGGGACAGCCCCCAGTGAAATCAGAGGTGAGAGCACAAAGCAATACAGTAGGGAGACTCCGGTTTTTTGGGGGGAGATGCTCGAGAATATCCGGGTGGACTCCTGAGGCTCGATCCCGCATTTGCGTATGCCGAGCCTCCTTCCTCATGACCTTTGTCCAGAGTGGAATGCCTCCCCGGCTCCCGGCACATGATCAGTGCATGCTCAGTCACGATATCAGTGCCTGCTCAGCCACGTGATCACTGACGGCACAGTCACGTGATCAGCGCCTCTCAGTCATGTGATCACCGTATGATAAACACGTGATCAGTGAACGACCAGCCAGGTGATCACTGCATGCGCGGTCAGGTGGTCAGTTCCTGATCAGCCACCTGATCAGTGCGTGCACAGTCCCCTGATCAGCGCCTGTCAGTCACTGATCACTGCCTGATAAACCCGTGATCAGGGCCCGAACAGCCACGTCATCAGTGCATGCGCAGTCACGTGATCAGTGCATGATAGCCACGTGATCAGTGCGTGCACAGTCCCATGATCAGCGCCTGTCAGTCACTGATCATTGCCTGATAAACACGTGATCAGTGCATGATGAGCCATGTGATCAGTGCCCGATCAGCCACGTCATCAGTGCATGCGCAGTCACGTCATCAGTGCATGATAGCCACGTGATCAGTGCCTGCTCAGTCACGTGATCTGGACTTGATCAGCCACGTGATCAGTGCCTGCAGAGTCACGTGATCAGGGCCTGCTGAGCTGCGTGATTCCTGCCGGCTCATCTGCATGACAATTGCCATCTGAGCTGCGTGATTCCTGTCGGCTCATCTGCTTGACAATTGCCAGCTGAGCTGCGTGATTCCTTCCTGGTCACGTGCTTGATTATTGCCAGTTGAGCAGCATGATTCGTCACTGCTGAGCTCCATGCTTATTGCCTGCTGATTGCGTGGTTCGTGTCTGCTCAGCTCTTTGAGTATTGCCTCCTGAGGTCCCTGTTCGGTCGCCACCTGCCGGGGACCAGCCCCAACTGATCCAGGGTTTTCGAAGGAGAGATGGCCTGGGCGACTATTTATATGCTAATCAGAGATGTCAAGAATAATAGTATGAGGAGAGCTCAGTAGGAAAATTCGGTGGAGAAAAGAGACTGAGTAGCTTGGTTTACGCGGAAGACCAATCAAACTTCAAGACAAGAAGTTTGCACCACTTACGTAGGCCGCAGGCGCCCTCTCGAATAGCGAAAGGTGCCTCACCCTAGACACCTTCTCGAGTGGGTATTAGCAGCCCAGGCATAATTAGTAAGCGTGGTGGGTTCCGAGCTCCAGATGGAGACTCAGCTGGAAGTTAAAGGGAAGAATGACAAGGAACTTTATGAATTGGAGCTGTAAGTTACCTCTTTGACAGAGAGAGCGAGATGGTGGTGGGGGACAGCCCCCAGTGAAATCAGAGGTGAGAGCACAAAGCAATACAGTAGGCAGACTCCGGTTTTTTGGGGGGAGATGCTCGAGAATATCCGGGTGGACTCCTGAGGCTCGATCCCGCATTTGCGTATGCCGAGCCTCCTTCTTCATGACCTTTGTCCAGAGTGAAATGCCTCCCCGGCTCCCGGCACATGATCAGTGCATGCTCAGTCACGATATCAGTGCCTGCTCAGCCACGTGATAACTGACGGCACAGTCACGTGATCAGAGCCTCTCAGTCACGTGATCACCGTATGATAAACACGTGATCAGTGAACGACCAGCCAGGTGATCACTGCATGCGCGGTCAGGTGGTCAGTTCCTGATCAGCCACCTGATCAGTGCGTGCACAGTCCCCTGATCAGCGCCTGTCAGTCACTGATCACTGCCTGATAAACACGTGATCAGGGCCCGAACAGCCACGTCATCAGTGCATGCGCAGTCACGTGATCAGTGCATGATAGCCACGTGATCAGTGCGTGCACAGTCCCATGATCAGCGCCTGTCAGTCACTGATCATTGCCTGATAAACACGTGATCAGTGCATGATGAGCCATGTGATCAGTGCCCGATCAGCCACGTCATCAGTGCATGCACAGTCACGTCATCAGTGCATGATAGCCACGGGATCAGTGCCTGCTCAGTCACGTGATCTGTACTTGATCAGCCACGTGATCAGTGCCTGCAGAGTCACGTGATCAGGGCCTGCTGAGCTGCGTGATTCCTGCCGGCTCATCTGCATGACAATTGCCATCTGAGCTGCGTGATTCCTGTCGGCTCATCTGCTTGACAATTGCCAGCTGAGCTGCGTGATTCGTGCCTGGTCACGTGCTTGATTATTGCCAGTTGAGCAGCATGGTTCGTCACTGCTGAGCTCCATGCTTATTGCCTGCTGATTGCGTGGTTCGTGTCTGCTCAGCTCTTTGAGTATTGCCTCCTGAGGTCCCTGTTCGGTCGCCACCTGCCGGGGACCAGCCCCAACTGATCCAGGGTATTCGAAGGAGAGATGGCCAGGGCGACTATTTATATGCTAATCAGAGATGTCAAGAATAATAGTATGAGGAGAGCTCAGTAGGAAAATTCGGTGGAGAAAAGAGACTGAGTAGCTTGGTTTACGCGGAAGACCAATCAAACTTCAAGACAAGAAGTTTGCACCACTTACGTAGGCCGCAGGCGCCCTCTCGAATAGCGAAAGGTGCCTCACCCTAGACACCTTCTCGAGTGGGTCTTAGCAGCCCAGGCATAATTAGTAAGCGTGGTGGGTTCCGCGCTCCAGATGGAGACTCAGCTGGAAGTTAAAGGGAAGAATGACAAGGAACTTTATGAATTGGAGCTGTAAGTTAACTCTTTGACAGAGAGAGCGAGATGGTGGTGGGGGACAGCCCCCAGTGAAATCAGAGGTGAGAGCACAAAGCAATACAGTAGGCAGACTCCGGTTTTTTGGGGGGAGATGCTCGAGAATATCCGGGTGGACTCCTGAGGCTCGATCCCGCATTTGCGTATGCCGAGCCTCCTTCCTCATGACCTTTGTCCAGAGTGGAATGCCTCCCCGGCTCCCGGCACATGATCAGTGCATGCTCAGTCACGATATCAGTGCCTGCTCAGCCACGTGATCACTGACGGCACAGTCACGTGATCAGCGCCTCTCAGTCACGTGATCACCGTATGATAAACACGTGATCAGTGAACGACCAGCCACGTGATCACTGCATGCGCGGTCAGGTGGTCAGTTCCTGATCAGCCACCTGATCAGTGCGTGCACAGTCCCCTGATCAGCGCCTGTCAGTCACTGATCACTGCCTGATAAACACGTGATCAGTGCCCGAACAGCCACGTCATCAGTGCATGCGCAGTCACGTGATCAGTGCATGATAGCCACGTGATCAGTGCGTGCACAGTCCCATGATCAGCGCCTGTCAGTCACTGATCATTGCCTGATAAACACGTGATCAGTGCATGATGAGCCATGTGATCAGTGCCCGATCAGCCACGTCATCAGTGCATGCGCAGTCACGTCATCAGTGCATGATAGCCACGTGATCAGTGCATGCTCAGTCACGTGATCTGGACTTGATCAGCCACGTGATCAGTGCCTGCAGAGTCACGTGATCAGGGCCTGCTGAGCTGCGTGATTCCTGCCGGCTCATCTGCATGACAATTGCCATCTGAGCTGCGTGATTCCTGTCGGCTCATCTGCTTGACAATTGCCAGCTGAGCTGCGTGATTCCTGCCTGGTCACGTGCTTGATTATTGCCAGTTGAGCAGCATGATTCGTCACTGCTGAGCTCCATGCTTATTGCCTGCTGATTGCGTGGTTCGTGTCTGCTCAGCTCTTTGAGTATTGCCTCCTGAGGTCCCTGTTCGGTCGCCACCTGCCGGGGACCAGCCCCAACTGATCCAGGGTATTCGAAGGAGAGATGGCCTAGGCGACTATTTATATGCTAATCAGAGATGTCAAGAATAATAGTATGAGGAGAGCTCAGTAGGAAAATTCGGTGGAGAAAAGAGACTGAGTAGCTTGGTTTACGCGGAAGACCAATCAAACTTCAAGACAAGAAGTTTGCACCACTTACGTAGGCCGCAGGCGCCCTCTCGAATAGCGAAAGGTGCCTCACCCTAGACACCTTCTCGAGTGGGTCTTAGCAGCCCAGGCATAATTAGTAAGCGTGGTGGGTTCCGCGCTCCAGATGGAGACTCAGCTGGAAGTTAAAGGGAAGAATGACAAGGAACTTTATGAATTGGAGCTGTAAGTTAACTCTTTGACAGAGAGAGCGAGATGGTGGTGGGGGACAGCCCCCAGTGAAATCAGAGGTGAGAGCACAAAGCAATACAGTAGGCAGACTCCGGTTTTTTGGGGGAGATGCTCGAGAATATCCGGGTGGACTCCTGAGGCTCGATCCCGCATTTGCGTATGCCGAGCCTCCTTCCTCATGACCTTTGTCCAGAGTGGAATGCCTCCCCGGCTCCCGGCACATGATCAGTGCATGCTCAGTCACGATATCAGTGCCTGCTCAGCCACGTGATCACTGACGGCACAGTCACGTGATCAGCGCCTCTCAGTCACGTGATCACCGTATGATAAACACGTGATCAGTGAACGACCAGCCACGTGATCACTGCATGCGCGGTCAGGTGGTCAGTTCCTGATCAGCCACCTGATCAGTGCGTGCACAGTCCCCTGATCAGCGCCTGTCAGTCACTGATCACTGCCTGATAAACACGTGATCAGTGCCCGAACAGCCACGTCATCAGTGCATGCGCAGTCACGTGATCAGTGCATGATAGCCACGTGATCAGTGCGTGCACAGTCCCATGATCAGCGCCTGTCAGTCACTGATCATTGCCTGATAAACACGTGATCAGTGCATGATGAGCCATGTGATCAGTGCCCGATCAGCCACGTCATCAGTGCATGCGCAGTCACGTCATCAGTGCATGATAGCCACGTGATCAGTGCATGCTCAGTCACGTGATCTGGACTTGATCAGCCACGTGATCAGTGCCTGCAGAGTCACGTGATCAGGGCCTGCTGAGCTGCGTGATTCCTGCCGGCTCATCTGCATGACAATTGCCATCTGAGCTGCGTGATTCCTGTCGGCTCATCTGCTTGACAATTGCCAGCTGAGCTGCGTGATTCCTGCCTGGTCACGTGCTTGATTATTGCCAGTTGAGCAGCATGATTCGTCACTGCTGAGCTCCATGCTTATTGCCTGCTGATTGCGTGGTTCGTGTCTGCTCAGCTCTTTGAGTATTGCCTCCTGAGGTCCCTGTTCGGTCGCCACCTGCCGGGGACCAGCCCCAACTGATCCAGGGTATTCGAAGGAGAGATGGCCTAGGCGACTATTTATATGCTAATCAGAGATGTCAAGAATAATAGTATGAGGAGAGCTCAGTAGGAAAATTCGGTGGAGAAAAGAGACTGAGTAGCTTGGTTTACGCGGAAGACCAATCAAACTTCAAGACAAGAAGTTTGCACCACTTACGTAGGCCGCAGGCGCCCTCTCGAATAGCGAAAGGTGCCTCACCCTAGACACCTTCTCGAGTGGGTCTTAGCAGCCCAGGCATAATTAGTAAGCGTGGTGGGTTCCGCGCTCCAGATGGAGACTCAGCTGGAAGTTAAAGGGAAGAATGACAAGGAACTTTATGAATTGGAGCTGTAAGTTAACTCTTTGACAGAGAGAGCGAGATGGTGGTGGGGGACAGCCCCCAGTGAAATCAGAGGTGAGAGCACAAAGCAATACAGTAGGCAGACTCCGGTTTTTTGGGGGGAGATGCTCGAGAATATCCGGGTGGACTCCTGAGGCTCGATCCCGCATTTGCGTATGCCGAGCCTCCTTCCTCATGACCTTTGTCCAGAGTGGAATGCCTCCCCGGCTCCCGGCACATGATCAGTGCATGCTCAGTCACGATATCAGTGCCTGCTCAGCCACGTGATCACTGACGGCACAGTCACGTGATCAGCGCCTCTCAGTCACGTGATCACCGTATGATAAACACGTGATCAGTGAACGACCAGCCACGTGATCACTGCATGCGCGGTCAGGTGGTCAGTTCCTGATCAGCCACCTGATCAGTGCGTGCACAGTCCCCTGATCAGCGCCTGTCAGTCACTGATCACTGCCTGATAAACACGTGATCAGTGCCCGAACAGCCACGTCATCAGTGCATGCGCAGTCACGTGATCAGTGCATGATAGCCACGTGATCAGTGCGTGCACAGTCCCATGATCAGCGCCTGTCAGTCACTGATCATTGCCTGATAAACACGTGATCAGTGCATGATGAGCCATGTGATCAGTGCCCGATCAGCCACGTCATCAGTGCATGCGCAGTCACGTCATCAGTGCATGATAGCCACGTGATCAGTGCATGCTCAGTCACGTGATCTGGACTTGATCAGCCACGTGATCAGTGCCTGCAGAGTCACGTGATCAGGGCCTGCTGAGCTGCGTGATTCCTGCCGGCTCATCTGCATGACAATTGCCATCTGAGCTGCGTGATTCCTGTCGGCTCATCTGCTTGACAATTGCCAGCTGAGCTGCGTGATTCCTGCCTGGTCACGTGCTTGATTATTGCCAGTTGAGCAGCATGATTCGTCACTGCTGAGCTCCATGCTTATTGCCTGCTGATTGCGTGGTTCGTGTCTGCTCAGCTCTTTGAGTATTGCCTCCTGAGGTCCCTGTTCGGTCGCCACCTGCCGGGGACCAGCCCCAACTGATCCAGGGTATTCGAAGGAGAGATGGCCTAGGCGACTATTTATATGCTAATCAGAGATGTCAAGAATAATAGTATGAGGAGAGCTCAGTAGGAAAATTCGGTGGAGAAAAGAGACTGAGTAGCTTGGTTTACGCGGAAGACCAATCAAACTTCAAGACAAGAAGTTTGCACCACTTACGTAGGCCGCAGGCGCCCTCTCGAATAGCGAAAGGTGCCTCACCCTAGACACCTTCTCGAGTGGGTCTTAGCAGCCCAGGCATAATTAGTAAGCGTGGTGGGTTCCGCGCTCCAGATGGAGACTCAGCTGGAAGTTAAAGGGAAGAATGACAAGGAACTTTATGAATTGGAGCTGTAAGTTAACTCTTTGACAGAGAGAGCGAGATGGTGGTGGGGGACAGCCCCCAGTGAAATCAGAGGTGAGAGCACAAAGCAATACAGTAGGCAGACTCCGGTTTTTTTGGGGGGAGATGCTCGAGAATATCCGGGTGGACTCCTGAGGCTCGATCCCGCATTTGCGTATGCCGAGCCTCCTTCCTCATGACCTTTGTCCAGAGTGGAATGCCTCCCCGGCTCCCGGCACATGATCAGTGCATGCTCAGTCACGATATCAGTGCCTGCTCAGCCACGTGATCACTGACGGCACAGTCACGTGATCAGCGCCTCTCAGTCACGTGATCACCGTATGATAAACACGTGATCAGTGAACGACCAGCCACGTGATCACTGCATGCGCGGTCAGGTGGTCAGTTCCTGATCAGCCACCTGATCAGTGCGTGCACAGTCCCCTGATCAGCGCCTGTCAGTCACTGATCACTGCCTGATAAACACGTGATCAGTGCCCGAACAGCCACGTCATCAGTGCATGCGCAGTCACGTGATCAGTGCATGATAGCCACGTGATCAGTGCGTGCACAGTCCCATGATCAGCGCCTGTCAGTCACTGATCATTGCCTGATAAACACGTGATCAGTGCATGATGAGCCATGTGATCAGTGCCCGATCAGCCACGTCATCAGTGCATGCGCAGTCACGTCATCAGTGCATGATAGCCACGTGATCAGTGCATGCTCAGTCACGTGATCTGGACTTGATCAGCCACGTGATCAGTGCCTGCAGAGTCACGTGATCAGGGCCTGCTGAGCTGCGTGATTCCTGCCGGCTCATCTGCATGACAATTGCCATCTGAGCTGCGTGATTCCTGTCGGCTCATCTGCTTGACAATTGCCAGCTGAGCTGCGTGATTCCTGCCTGGTCACGTGCTTGATTATTGCCAGTTGAGCAGCATGATTCGTCACTGCTGAGCTCCATGCTTATTGCCTGCTGATTGCGTGGTTCGTGTCTGCTCAGCTCTTTGAGTATTGCCTCCTGAGGTCCCTGTTCGGTCGCCACCTGCCGGGGACCAGCCCCAACTGATCCAGGGTATTCGAAGGAGAGATGGCCTAGGCGACTATTTATATGCTAATCAGAGATGTCAAGAATAATAGTATGAGGAGAGCTCAGTAGGAAAATTCGGTGGAGAAAAGAGACTGAGTAGCTTGGTTTACGCGGAAGACCAATCAAACTTCAAGACAAGAAGTTTGCACCACTTACGTAGGCCGCAGGCGCCCTCTCGAATAGCGAAAGGTGCCTCACCCTAGACACCTTCTCGAGTGGGTCTTAGCAGCCCAGGCATAATTAGTAAGCGTGGTGGGTTCCGCGCTCCAGATGGAGACTCAGCTGGAAGTTAAAGGGAAGAATGACAAGGAACTTTATGAATTGGAGCTGTAAGTTAACTCTTTGACAGAGAGAGCGAGATGGTGGTGGGGGACAGCCCCCAGTGAAATCAGAGGTGAGAGCACAAAGCAATACAGTAGGCAGACTCCGGTTTTTTGGGGGGAGATGCTCGAGAATATCCGGGTGGACTCCTGAGGCTCGATCCCGCATTTGCGTATGCCGAGCCTCCTTCCTCATGACCTTTGTCCAGAGTGGAATGCCTCCCCGGCTCCCGGCACATGATCAGTGCATGCTCAGTCACGATATCAGTGCCTGCTCAGCCACGTGATCACTGACGGCACAGTCACGTGATCAGCGCCTCTCAGTCACGTGATCACCGTATGATAAACACGTGATCAGTGAACGACCAGCCACGTGATCACTGCATGCGCGGTCAGGTGGTCAGTTCCTGATCAGCCACCTGATCAGTGCGTGCACAGTCCCCTGATCAGCGCCTGTCAGTCACTGATCACTGCCTGATAAACACGTGATCAGTGCCCGAACAGCCACGTCATCAGTGCATGCGCAGTCACGTGATCAGTGCATGATAGCCACGTGATCAGTGCGTGCACAGTCCCATGATCAGCGCCTGTCAGTCACTGATCATTGCCTGATAAACACGTGATCAGTGCATGATGAGCCATGTGATCAGTGCCCGATCAGCCACGTCATCAGTGCATGCGCAGTCACGTCATCAGTGCATGATAGCCACGTGATCAGTGCATGCTCAGTCACGTGATCTGGACTTGATCAGCCACGTGATCAGTGCCTGCAGAGTCACGTGATCAGGGCCTGCTGAGCTGCGTGATTCCTGCCGGCTCATCTGCATGACAATTGCCATCTGAGCTGCGTGATTCCTGTCGGCTCATCTGCTTGACAATTGCCAGCTGAGCTGCGTGATTCCTGCCTGGTCACGTGCTTGATTATTGCCAGTTGAGCAGCATGATTCGTCACTGCTGAGCTCCATGCTTATTGCCTGCTGATTGCGTGGTTCGTGTCTGCTCAGCTCTTTGAGTATTGCCTCCTGAGGTCCCTGTTCGGTCGCCACCTGCCGGGGACCAGCCCCAACTGATCCAGGGTATTCGAAGGAGAGATGGCCTAGGCGACTATTTATATGCTAATCAGAGATGTCAAGAATAATAGTATGAGGAGAGCTCAGTAGGAAAATTCGGTGGAGAAAAGAGACTGAGTAGCTTGGTTTACGCGGAAGACCAATCAAACTTCAAGACAAGAAGTTTGCACCACTTACGTAGGCCGCAGGCGCCCTCTCGAATAGCGAAAGGTGCCTCACCCTAGACACCTTCTCGAGTGGGTCTTAGCAGCCCAGGCATAATTAGTAAGCGTGGTGGGTTCCGCGCTCCAGATGGAGACTCAGCTGGAAGTTAAAGGGAAGAATGACAAGGAACTTTATGAATTGGAGCTGTAAGTTAACTCTTTGACAGAGAGAGCGAGATGGTGGTGGGGGACAGCCCCCAGTGAAATCAGAGGTGAGAGCACAAAGCAATACAGTAGGCAGACTCCGGTTTTTTGGGGGGAGATGCTCGAGAATATCCGGGTGGACTCCTGAGGCTCGATCCCGCATTTGCGTATGCCGAGCCTCCTTCCTCATGACCTTTGTCCAGAGTGGAATGCCTCCCCGGCTCCCGGCACATGATCAGTGCATGCTCAGTCACGATATCAGTGCCTGCTCAGCCACGTGATCACTGACGGCACAGTCACGTGATCAGCGCCTCTCAGTCACGTGATCACCGTATGATAAACACGTGATCAGTGAACGACCAGCCACGTGATCACTGCATGCGCGGTCAGGTGGTCAGTTCCTGATCAGCCACCTGATCAGTGCGTGCACAGTCCCCTGATCAGCGCCTGTCAGTCACTGATCACTGCCTGATAAACACGTGATCAGTGCCCGAACAGCCACGTCATCAGTGCATGCGCAGTCACGTGATCAGTGCATGATAGCCACGTGATCAGTGCGTGCACAGTCCCATGATCAGCGCCTGTCAGTCACTGATCATTGCCTGATAAACACGTGATCAGTGCATGATGAGCCATGTGATCAGTGCCCGATCAGCCACGTCATCAGTGCATGCGCAGTCACGTCATCAGTGCATGATAGCCACGTGATCAGTGCATGCTCAGTCACGTGATCTGGACTTGATCAGCCACGTGATCAGTGCCTGCAGAGTCACGTGATCAGGGCCTGCTGAGCTGCGTGATTCCTGCCGGCTCATCTGCATGACAATTGCCAGCTGAGCTGCGTGATTCCTGTCGGCTCATCTGCTTGACAATTGCCAGCTGAGCTGCGTGATTCCTGCCTGGTCACGTGCTTGATTATTGCCAGTTGAGCAGCATGATTCGTCACTGCTGAGCTCCATGCTTATTGCCTGCTGATTGCGTGGTTCGTGTCTGCTCAGCTCTTTGAGTATTGCCTCCTGAGGTCCCTGTTCGGTCGCCACCTGCCGGGGACCAGCCCCAACTGATCCAGGGTATTCGAAGGAGAGATGGCCTAGGCGACTATTTATATGCTAATCAGAGATGTCAAGAATAATAGTATGAGGAGAGCTCAGTAGGAAAATTCGGTGGAGAAAAGAGACTGAGTAGCTTGGTTTACGCGGAAGACCAATCAAACTTCAAGACAAGAAGTTTGCACCACTTACGTAGGCCGCAGGCGCCCTCTCGAATAGCGAAAGGTGCCTCACCCTAGACACCTTCTCGAGTGGGTCTTAGCAGCCCAGGCATAATTAGTAAGCGTGGTGGGTTCCGCGCTCCAGATGGAGACTCAGCTGGAAGTTAAAGGGAAGAATGACAAGGAACTTTATGAATTGGAGCTGTAAGTTAACTCTTTGACAGAGAGAGCGAGATGGTGGTGGGGGACAGCCCCCAGTGAAATCAGAGGTGAGAGCACAAAGCAATACAGTAGGCAGACTCCGGTTTTTTGGGGGGAGATGCTCGAGAATATCCGGGTGGACTCCTGAGGCTCGATCCCGCATTTGCGTATGCCGAGCCTCCTTCCTCATGACCTTTGTCCAGAGTGGAATGCCTCCCCGGCTCCCGGCACATGATCAGTGCATGCTCAGTCACGATATCAGTGCCTGCTCAGCCACGTGATCACTGACGGCACAGTCACGTGATCAGCGCCTCTCAGTCACGTGATCACCGTATGATAAACACGTGATCAGTGAACGACCAGCCACGTGATCACTGCATGCGCGGTCAGGTGGTCAGTTCCTGATCAGCCACCTGATCAGTGCGTGCACAGTCCCCTGATCAGCGCCTGTCAGTCACTGATCACTGCCTGATAAACACGTGATCAGTGCCCGAACAGCCACGTCATCAGTGCATGCGCAGTCACGTGATCAGTGCATGATAGCCACGTGATCAGTGCGTGCACAGTCCCATGATCAGCGCCTGTCAGTCACTGATCATTGCCTGATAAACACGTGATCAGTGCATGATGAGCCATGTGATCAGTGCCCGATCAGCCACGTCATCAGTGCATGCGCAGTCACGTCATCAGTGCATGATAGCCACGTGATCAGTGCATGCTCAGTCACGTGATCTGGACTTGATCAGCCACGTGATCAGTGCCTGCAGAGTCACGTGATCAGGGCCTGCTGAGCTGCGTGATTCCTGCCGGCTCATCTGCATGACAATTGCCATCTGAGCTGCGTGATTCCTGTCGGCTCATCTGCTTGACAATTGCCAGCTGAGCTGCGTGATTCCTGCCTGGTCACGTGCTTGATTATTGCCAGTTGAGCAGCATGATTCGTCACTGCTGAGCTCCATGCTTATTGCCTGCTGATTGCGTGGTTCGTGTCTGCTCAGCTCTTTGAGTATTGCCTCCTGAGGTCCCTGTTCGGTCGCCACCTGCCGGGGACCAGCCCCAACTGATCCAGGGTATTCGAAGGAGAGATGGCCTAGGCGACTATTTATATGCTAATCAGAGATGTCAAGAATAATAGTATGAGGAGAGCTCAGTAGGAAAATTCGGTGGAGAAAAGAGACTGAGTAGCTTGGTTTACGCGGAAGACCAATCAAACTTCAAGACAAGAAGTTTGCACCACTTACGTAGGCCGCAGGCGCCCTCTCGAATAGCGAAAGGTGCCTCACCCTAGACACCTTCTCGAGTGGGTCTTAGCAGCCCAGGCATAATTAGTAAGCGTGGTGGGTTCCGCGCTCCAGATGGAGACTCAGCTGGAAGTTAAAGGGAAGAATGACAAGGAACTTTATGAATTGGAGCTGTAAGTTAACTCTTTGACAGAGAGAGCGAGATGGTGGTGGGGGACAGCCCCCAGTGAAATCAGAGGTGAGAGCACAAAGCAATACAGTAGGCAGACTCCGGTTTTTTGGGGGGAGATGCTCGAGAATATCCGGGTGGACTCCTGAGGCTCGATCCCGCATTTGCGTATGCCGAGCCTCCTTCCTCATGACCTTTGTCCAGAGTGGAATGCCTCCCCGGCTCCCGGCACATGATCAGTGCATGCTCAGTCACGATATCAGTGCCTGCTCAGCCACGTGATCACTGACGGCACAGTCACGTGATCAGCGCCTCTCAGTCACGTGATCACCGTATGATAAACACGTGATCAGTGAACGACCAGCCACGTGATCACTGCATGCGCGGTCAGGTGGTCAGTTCCTGATCAGCCACCTGATCAGTGCGTGCACAGTCCCCTGATCAGCGCCTGTCAGTCACTGATCACTGCCTGATAAACACGTGATCAGTGCCCGAACAGCCACGTCATCAGTGCATGCGCAGTCACGTGATCAGTGCATGATAGCCACGTGATCAGTGCGTGCACAGTCCCATGATCAGCGCCTGTCAGTCACTGATCATTGCCTGATAAACACGTGATCAGTGCATGATGAGCCATGTGATCAGTGCCCGATCAGCCACGTCATCAGTGCATGCGCAGTCACGTCATCAGTGCATGATAGCCACGTGATCAGTGCATGCTCAGTCACGTGATCTGGACTTGATCAGCCACGTGATCAGTGCCTGCAGAGTCACGTGATCAGGGCCTGCTGAGCTGCGTGATTCCTGCCGGCTCATCTGCATGACAATTGCCATCTGAGCTGCGTGATTCCTGTCGGCTCATCTGCTTGACAATTGCCAGCTGAGCTGCGTGATTCCTGCCTGGTCACGTGCTTGATTATTGCCAGTTGAGCAGCATGATTCGTCACTGCTGAGCTCCATGCTTATTGCCTGCTGATTGCGTGGTTCGTGTCTGCTCAGCTCTTTGAGTATTGCCTCCTGAGGTCCCTGTTCGGTCGCCACCTGCCGGGGACCAGCCCCAACTGATCCAGGGTATTCGAAGGAGAGATGGCCTAGGCGACTATTTATATGCTAATCAGAGATGTCAAGAATAATAGTATGAGGAGAGCTCAGTAGGAAAATTCGGTGGAGAAAAGAGACTGAGTAGCTTGGTTTACGCGGAAGACCAATCAAACTTCAAGACAAGAAGTTTGCACCACTTACGTAGGCCGCAGGCGCCCTCTCGAATAGCGAAAGGTGCCTCACCCTAGACACCTTCTCGAGTGGGTCTTAGCAGCCCAGGCATAATTAGTAAGCGTGGTGGGTTCCGCGCTCCAGATGGAGACTCAGCTGGAAGTTAAAGGGAAGAATGACAAGGAACTTTATGAATTGGAGCTGTAAGTTAACTCTTTGACAGAGAGAGCGAGATGGTGGTGGGGGACAGCCCCCAGTGAAATCAGAGGTGAGAGCACAAAGCAATACAGTAGGCAGACTCCGGTTTTTTGGGGGGAGATGCTCGAGAATATCCGGGTGGACTCCTGAGGCTCGATCCCGCATTTGCGTATGCCGAGCCTCCTTCCTCATGACCTTTGTCCAGAGTGGAATGCCTCCCCGGCTCCCGGCACATGATCAGTGCATGCTCAGTCACGATATCAGTGCCTGCTCAGCCACGTGATCACTGACGGCACAGTCACGTGATCAGCGCCTCTCAGTCACGTGATCACCGTATGATAAACACGTGATCAGTGAACGACCAGCCACGTGATCACTGCATGCGCGGTCAGGTGGTCAGTTCCTGATCAGCCACCTGATCAGTGCGTGCACAGTCCCCTGATCAGCGCCTGTCAGTCACTGATCACTGCCTGATAAACACGTGATCAGTGCCCGAACAGCCACGTCATCAGTGCATGCGCAGTCACGTGATCAGTGCATGATAGCCACGTGATCAGTGCGTGCACAGTCCCATGATCAGCGCCTGTCAGTCACTGATCATTGCCTGATAAACACGTGATCAGTGCATGATGAGCCATGTGATCAGTGCCCGATCAGCCACGTCATCAGTGCATGCGCAGTCACGTCATCAGTGCATGATAGCCACGTGATCAGTGCATGCTCAGTCACGTGATCTGGACTTGATCAGCCACGTGATCAGTGCCTGCAGAGTCACGTGATCAGGGCCTGCTGAGCTGCGTGATTCCTGCCGGCTCATCTGCATGACAATTGCCATCTGAGCTGCGTGATTCCTGTCGGCTCATCTGCTTGACAATTGCCAGCTGAGCTGCGTGATTCCTGCCTGGTCACGTGCTTGATTATTGCCAGTTGAGCAGCATGATTCGTCACTGCTGAGCTCCATGCTTATTGCCTGCTGATTGCGTGGTTCGTGTCTGCTCAGCTCTTTGAGTATTGCCTCCTGAGGTCCCTGTTCGGTCGCCACCTGCCGGGGACCAGCCCCAACTGATCCAGGGTATTCGAAGGAGAGATGGCCTAGGCGACTATTTATATGCTAATCAGAGATGTCAAGAATAATAGTATGAGGAGAGCTCAGTAGGAAAATTCGGTGGAGAAAAGAGACTGAGTAGCTTGGTTTACGCGGAAGACCAATCAAACTTCAAGACAAGAAGTTTGCACCACTTACGTAGGCCGCAGGCGCCCTCTCGAATAGCGAAAGGTGCCTCACCCTAGACACCTTCTCGAGTGGGTCTTAGCAGCCCAGGCATAATTAGTAAGCGTGGTGGGTTCCGCGCTCCAGATGGAGACTCAGCTGGAAGTTAAAGGGAAGAATGACAAGGAACTTTATGAATTGGAGCTGTAAGTTAACTCTTTGACAGAGAGAGCGAGATGGTGGTGGGGGACAGCCCCCAGTGAAATCAGAGGTGAGAGCACAAAGCAATACAGTAGGCAGACTCCGGTTTTTTTGGGGGAGATGCTCGAGAATATCCGGGTGGACTCCTGAGGCTCGATCCCGCATTTGCGTATGCCGAGCCTCCTTCCTCATGACCTTTGTCCAGAGTGGAATGCCTCCCCGGCTCCCGGCACATGATCAGTGCATGCTCAGTCACGATATCAGTGCCTGCTCAGCCACGTGATCACTGACGGCACAGTCACGTGATCAGCGCCTCTCAGTCACGTGATCACCGTATGATAAACACGTGATCAGTGAACGACCAGCCACGTGATCACTGCATGCGCGGTCAGGTGGTCAGTTCCTGATCAGCCACCTGATCAGTGCGTGCACAGTCCCCTGATCAGCGCCTGTCAGTCACTGATCACTGCCTGATAAACACGTGATCAGTGCCCGAACAGCCACGTCATCAGTGCATGCGCAGTCACGTGATCAGTGCATGATAGCCACGTGATCAGTGCGTGCACAGTCCCATGATCAGCGCCTGTCAGTCACTGATCATTGCCTGATAAACACGTGATCAGTGCATGATGAGCCATGTGATCAGTGCCCGATCAGCCACGTCATCAGTGCATGCGCAGTCACGTCATCAGTGCATGATAGCCACGTGATCAGTGCATGCTCAGTCACGTGATCTGGACTTGATCAGCCACGTGATCAGTGCCTGCAGAGTCACGTGATCAGGGCCTGCTGAGCTGCGTGATTCCTGCCGGCTCATCTGCATGACAATTGCCATCTGAGCTGCGTGATTCCTGTCGGCTCATCTGCTTGACAATTGCCAGCTGAGCTGCGTGATTCCTGCCTGGTCACGTGCTTGATTATTGCCAGTTGAGCAGCATGATTCGTCACTGCTGAGCTCCATGCTTATTGCCTGCTGATTGCGTGGTTCGTGTCTGCTCAGCTCTTTGAGTATTGCCTCCTGAGGTCCCTGTTCGGTCGCCACCTGCCGGGGACCAGCCCCAACTGATCCAGGGTATTCGAAGGAGAGATGGCCTAGGCGACTATTTATATGCTAATCAGAGATGTCAAGAATAATAGTATGAGGAGAGCTCAGTAGGAAAATTCGGTGGAGAAAAGAGACTGAGTAGCTTGGTTTACGCGGAAGACCAATCAAACTTCAAGACAAGAAGTTTGCACCACTTACGTAGGCCGCAGGCGCCCTCTCGAATAGCGAAAGGTGCCTCACCCTAGACACCTTCTCGAGTGGGTCTTAGCAGCCCAGGCATAATTAGTAAGCGTGGTGGGTTCCGCGCTCCAGATGGAGACTCAGCTGGAAGTTAAAGGGAAGAATGACAAGGAACTTTATGAATTGGAGCTGTAAGTTAACTCTTTGACAGAGAGAGCGAGATGGTGGTGGGGGACAGCCCCCAGTGAAATCAGAGGTGAGAGCACAAAGCAATACAGTAGGCAGACTCCGGTTTTTTGGGGGGAGATGCTCGAGAATATCCGGGTGGACTCCTGAGGCTCGATCCCGCATTTGCGTATGCCGAGCCTCCTTCCTCATGACCTTTGTCCAGAGTGGAATGCCTCCCCGGCTCCCGGCACATGATCAGTGCATGCTCAGTCACGATATCAGTGCCTGCTCAGCCACGTGATCACTGACGGCACAGTCACGTGATCAGCGCCTCTCAGTCACGTGATCACCGTATGATAAACACGTGATCAGTGAACGACCAGCCACGTGATCACTGCATGCGCGGTCAGGTGGTCAGTTCCTGATCAGCCACCTGATCAGTGCGTGCACAGTCCCCTGATCAGCGCCTGTCAGTCACTGATCACTGCCTGATAAACACGTGATCAGTGCCCGAACAGCCACGTCATCAGTGCATGCGCAGTCACGTGATCAGTGCATGATAGCCACGTGATCAGTGCGTGCACAGTCCCATGATCAGCGCCTGTCAGTCACTGATCATTGCCTGATAAACACGTGATCAGTGCATGATGAGCCATGTGATCAGTGCCCGATCAGCCACGTCATCAGTGCATGCGCAGTCACGTCATCAGTGCATGATAGCCACGTGATCAGTGCATGCTCAGTCACGTGATCTGGACTTGATCAGCCACGTGATCAGTGCCTGCAGAGTCACGTGATCAGGGCCTGCTGAGCTGCGTGATTCCTGCCGGCTCATCTGCATGACAATTGCCATCTGAGCTGCGTGATTCCTGTCGGCTCATCTGCTTGACAATTGCCAGCTGAGCTGCGTGATTCCTGCCTGGTCACGTGCTTGATTATTGCCAGTTGAGCAGCATGATTCGTCACTGCTGAGCTCCATGCTTATTGCCTGCTGATTGCGTGGTTCGTGTCTGCTCAGCTCTTTGAGTATTGCCTCCTGAGGTCCCTGTTCGGTCGCCACCTGCCGGGGACCAGCCCCAACTGATCCAGGGTATTCGAAGGAGAGATGGCCTAGGCGACTATTTATATGCTAATCAGAGATGTCAAGAATAATAGTATGAGGAGAGCTCAGTAGGAAAATTCGGTGGAGAAAAGAGACTGAGTAGCTTGGTTTACGCGGAAGACCAATCAAACTTCAAGACAAGAAGTTTGCACCACTTACGTAGGCCGCAGGCGCCCTCTCGAATAGCGAAAGGTGCCTCACCCTAGACACCTTCTCGAGTGGGTCTTAGCAGCCCAGGCATAATTAGTAAGCGTGGTGGGTTCCGCGCTCCAGATGGAGACTCAGCTGGAAGTTAAAGGGAAGAATGACAAGGAACTTTATGAATTGGAGCTGTAAGTTAACTCTTTGACAGAGAGAGCGAGATGGTGGTGGGGGACAGCCCCCAGTGAAATCAGAGGTGAGAGCACAAAGCAATACAGTAGGCAGACTCCGGTTTTTTTGGGGGGAGATGCTCGAGAATATCCGGGTGGACTCCTGAGGCTCGATCCCGCATTTGCGTATGCCGAGCCTCCTTCCTCATGACCTTTGTCCAGAGTGGAATGCCTCCCCGGCTCCCGGCACATGATCAGTGCATGCTCAGTCACGATATCAGTGCCTGCTCAGCCACGTGATCACTGACGGCACAGTCACGTGATCAGCGCCTCTCAGTCACGTGATCACCGTATGATAAACACGTGATCAGTGAACGACCAGCCACGTGATCACTGCATGCGCGGTCAGGTGGTCAGTTCCTGATCAGCCACCTGATCAGTGCGTGCACAGTCCCCTGATCAGCGCCTGTCAGTCACTGATCACTGCCTGATAAACACGTGATCAGTGCCCGAACAGCCACGTCATCAGTGCATGCGCAGTCACGTGATCAGTGCATGATAGCCACGTGATCAGTGCGTGCACAGTCCCATGATCAGCGCCTGTCAGTCACTGATCATTGCCTGATAAACACGTGATCAGTGCATGATGAGCCATGTGATCAGTGCCCGATCAGCCACGTCATCAGTGCATGCGCAGTCACGTCATCAGTGCATGATAGCCACGTGATCAGTGCATGCTCAGTCACGTGATCTGGACTTGATCAGCCACGTGATCAGTGCCTGCAGAGTCACGTGATCAGGGCCTGCTGAGCTGCGTGATTCCTGCCGGCTCATCTGCATGACAATTGCCAGCTGAGCTGCGTGATTCCTGTCGGCTCATCTGCTTGACAATTGCCAGCTGAGCTGCGTGATTCCTGCCTGGTCACGTGCTTGATTATTGCCAGTTGAGCAGCATGATTCGTCACTGCTGAGCTCCATGCTTATTGCCTGCTGATTGCGTGGTTCGTGTCTGCTCAGCTCTTTGAGTATTGCCTCCTGAGGTCCCTGTTCGGTCGCCACCTGCCGGGGACCAGCCCCAACTGATCCAGGGTATTCGAAGGAGAGATGGCCTAGGCGACTATTTATATGCTAATCAGAGATGTCAAGAATAATAGTATGAGGAGAGCTCAGTAGGAAAATTCGGTGGAGAAAAGAGACTGAGTAGCTTGGTTTACGCGGAAGACCAATCAAACTTCAAGACAAGAAGTTTGCACCACTTACGTAGGCCGCAGGCGCCCTCTCGAATAGCGAAAGGTGCCTCACCCTAGACACCTTCTCGAGTGGGTCTTAGCAGCCCAGGCATAATTAGTAAGCGTGGTGGGTTCCGCGCTCCAGATGGAGACTCAGCTGGAAGTTAAAGGGAAGAATGACAAGGAACTTTATGAATTGGAGCTGTAAGTTAACTCTTTGACAGAGAGAGCGAGATGGTGGTGGGGGACAGCCCCCAGTGAAATCAGAGGTGAGAGCACAAAGCAATACAGTAGGCAGACTCCGGTTTTTTTGGGGGAGATGCTCGAGAATATCCGGGTGGACTCCTGAGGCTCGATCCCGCATTTGCGTATGCCGAGCCTCCTTCCTCATGACCTTTGTCCAGAGTGGAATGCCTCCCCGGCTCCCGGCACATGATCAGTGCATGCTCAGTCACGATATCAGTGCCTGCTCAGCCACGTGATCACTGACGGCACAGTCACGTGATCAGCGCCTCTCAGTCACGTGATCACCGTATGATAAACACGTGATCAGTGAACGACCAGCCACGTGATCACTGCATGCGCGGTCAGGTGGTCAGTTCCTGATCAGCCACCTGATCAGTGCGTGCACAGTCCCCTGATCAGCGCCTGTCAGTCACTGATCACTGCCTGATAAACACGTGATCAGTGCCCGAACAGCCACGTCATCAGTGCATGCGCAGTCACGTGATCAGTGCATGATAGCCACGTGATCAGTGCGTGCACAGTCCCATGATCAGCGCCTGTCAGTCACTGATCATTGCCTGATAAACACGTGATCAGTGCATGATGAGCCATGTGATCAGTGCCCGATCAGCCACGTCATCAGTGCATGCGCAGTCACGTCATCAGTGCATGATAGCCACGTGATCAGTGCATGCTCAGTCACGTGATCTGGACTTGATCAGCCACGTGATCAGTGCCTGCAGAGTCACGTGATCAGGGCCTGCTGAGCTGCGTGATTCCTGCCGGCTCATCTGCATGACAATTGCCATCTGAGCTGCGTGATTCCTGTCGGCTCATCTGCTTGACAATTGCCAGCTGAGCTGCGTGATTCCTGCCTGGTCACGTGCTTGATTATTGCCAGTTGAGCAGCATGATTCGTCACTGCTGAGCTCCATGCTTATTGCCTGCTGATTGCGTGGTTCGTGTCTGCTCAGCTCTTTGAGTATTGCCTCCTGAGGTCCCTGTTCGGTCGCCACCTGCCGGGGACCAGCCCCAACTGATCCAGGGTATTCGAAGGAGAGATGGCCTAGGCGACTATTTATATGCTAATCAGAGATGTCAAGAATAATAGTATGAGGAGAGCTCAGTAGGAAAATTCGGTGGAGAAAAGAGACTGAGTAGCTTGGTTTACGCGGAAGACCAATCAAACTTCAAGACAAGAAGTTTGCACCACTTACGTAGGCCGCAGGCGCCCTCTCGAATAGCGAAAGGTGCCTCACCCTAGACACCTTCTCGAGTGGGTCTTAGCAGCCCAGGCATAATTAGTAAGCGTGGTGGGTTCCGCGCTCCAGATGGAGACTCAGCTGGAAGTTAAAGGGAAGAATGACAAGGAACTTTATGAATTGGAGCTGTAAGTTAACTCTTTGACAGAGAGAGCGAGATGGTGGTGGGGGACAGCCCCCAGTGAAATCAGAGGTGAGAGCACAAAGCAATACAGTAGGCAGACTCCGGTTTTTTTGGGGGGAGATGCTCGAGAATATCCGGGTGGACTCCTGAGGCTCGATCCCGCATTTGCGTATGCCGAGCCTCCTTCCTCATGACCTTTGTCCAGAGTGGAATGCCTCCCCGGCTCCCGGCACATGATCAGTGCATGCTCAGTCACGATATCAGTGCCTGCTCAGCCACGTGATCACTGACGGCACAGTCACGTGATCAGCGCCTCTCAGTCACGTGATCACCGTATGATAAACACGTGATCAGTGAACGACCAGCCACGTGATCACTGCATGCGCGGTCAGGTGGTCAGTTCCTGATCAGCCACCTGATCAGTGCGTGCACAGTCCCCTGATCAGCGCCTGTCAGTCACTGATCACTGCCTGATAAACACGTGATCAGTGCCCGAACAGCCACGTCATCAGTGCATGCGCAGTCACGTGATCAGTGCATGATAGCCACGTGATCAGTGCGTGCACAGTCCCATGATCAGCGCCTGTCAGTCACTGATCATTGCCTGATAAACACGTGATCAGTGCATGATGAGCCATGTGATCAGTGCCCGATCAGCCACGTCATCAGTGCATGCGCAGTCACGTCATCAGTGCATGATAGCCACGTGATCAGTGCATGCTCAGTCACGTGATCTGGACTTGATCAGCCACGTGATCAGTGCCTGCAGAGTCACGTGATCAGGGCCTGCTGAGCTGCGTGATTCCTGCCGGCTCATCTGCATGACAATTGCCAGCTGAGCTGCGTGATTCCTGTCGGCTCATCTGCTTGACAATTGCCAGCTGAGCTGCGTGATTCCTGCCTGGTCACGTGCTTGATTATTGCCAGTTGAGCAGCATGATTCGTCACTGCTGAGCTCCATGCTTATTGCCTGCTGATTGCGTGGTTCGTGTCTGCTCAGCTCTTTGAGTATTGCCTCCTGAGGTCCCTGTTCGGTCGCCACCTGCCGGGGACCAGCCCCAACTGATCCAGGGTATTCGAAGGAGAGATGGCCTAGGCGACTATTTATATGCTAATCAGAGATGTCAAGAATAATAGTATGAGGAGAGCTCAGTAGGAAAATTCGGTGGAGAAAAGAGACTGAGTAGCTTGGTTTACGCGGAAGACCAATCAAACTTCAAGACAAGAAGTTTGCACCACTTACGTAGGCCGCAGGCGCCCTCTCGAATAGCGAAAGGTGCCTCACCCTAGACACCTTCTCGAGTGGGTCTTAGCAGCCCAGGCATAATTAGTAAGCGTGGTGGGTTCCGCGCTCCAGATGGAGACTCAGCTGGAAGTTAAAGGGAAGAATGACAAGGAACTTTATGAATTGGAGCTGTAAGTTAACTCTTTGACAGAGAGAGCGAGATGGTGGTGGGGGACAGCCCCCAGTGAAATCAGAGGTGAGAGCACAAAGCAATACAGTAGGCAGACTCCGGTTTTTTGGGGGGAGATGCTCGAGAATATCCGGGTGGACTCCTGAGGCTCGATCCCGCATTTGCGTATGCCGAGCCTCCTTCCTCATGACCTTTGTCCAGAGTGGAATGCCTCCCCGGCTCCCGGCACATGATCAGTGCATGCTCAGTCACGATATCAGTGCCTGCTCAGCCACGTGATCACTGACGGCACAGTCACGTGATCAGCGCCTCTCAGTCACGTGATCACCGTATGATAAACACGTGATCAGTGAACGACCAGCCACAGTGATCACTGCATGCGCGGTCAGGTGGTCAGTTCCTGATCAGCCACCTGATCAGTGCGTGCACAGTCCCCTGATCAGCGCCTGTCAGTCACTGATCACTGCCTGATAAACACGTGATCAGTGCCCGAACAGCCACGTCATCAGTGCATGCGCAGTCACGTGATCAGTGCATGATAGCCACGTGATCAGTGCGTGCACAGTCCCATGATCAGCGCCTGTCAGTCACTGATCATTGCCTGATAAACACGTGATCAGTGCATGATGAGCCATGTGATCAGTGCCCGATCAGCCACGTCATCAGTGCATGCGCAGTCACGTCATCAGTGCATGATAGCCACGTGATCAGTGCATGCTCAGTCACGTGATCTGGACTTGATCAGCCACGTGATCAGTGCCTGCAGAGTCACGTGATCAGGGCCTGCTGAGCTGCGTGATTCCTGCCGGCTCATCTGCATGACAATTGCCAGCTGAGCTGCGTGATTCCTGTCGGCTCATCTGCTTGACAATTGCCAGCTGAGCTGCGTGATTCCTGCCTGGTCACGTGCTTGATTATTGCCAGTTGAGCAGCATGATTCGTCACTGCTGAGCTCCATGCTTATTGCCTGCTGATTGCGTGGTTCGTGTCTGCTCAGCTCTTTGAGTATTGCCTCCTGAGGTCCCTGTTCGGTCGCCACCTGCCGGGGACCAGCCCCAACTGATCCAGGGTATTCGAAGGAGAGATGGCCTAGGCGACTATTTATATGCTAATCAGAGATGTCAAGAATAATAGTATGAGGAGAGCTCAGTAGGAAAATTCGGTGGAGAAAAGAGACTGAGTAGCTTGGTTTACGCGGAAGACCAATCAAACTTCAAGACAAGAAGTTTGCACCACTTACGTAGGCCGCAGGCGCCCTCTCGAATAGCGAAAGGTGCCTCACCCTAGACACCTTCTCGAGTGGGTCTTAGCAGCCCAGGCATAATTAGTAAGCGTGGTGGGTTCCGCGCTCCAGATGGAGACTCAGCTGGAAGTTAAAGGGAAGAATGACAAGGAACTTTATGAATTGGAGCTGTAAGTTAACTCTTTGACAGAGAGAGCGAGATGGTGGTGGGGGACAGCCCCCAGTGAAATCAGAGGTGAGAGCACAAAGCAATACAGTAGGCAGACTCCGGTTTTTTGGGGGGAGATGCTCGAGAATATCCGGGTGGACTCCTGAGGCTCGATCCCGCATTTGCGTATGCCGAGCCTCCTTCCTCATGACCTTTGTCCAGAGTGGAATGCCTCCCCGGCTCCCGGCACATGATCAGTGCATGCTCAGTCACGATATCAGTGCCTGCTCAGCCACGTGATCACTGACGGCACAGTCACGTGATCAGCGCCTCTCAGTCACGTGATCACCGTATGATAAACACGTGATCAGTGAACGACCAGCCACGTGATCACTGCATGCGCGGTCAGGTGGTCAGTTCCTGATCAGCCACCTGATCAGTGCGTGCACAGTCCCCTGATCAGCGCCTGTCAGTCACTGATCACTGCCTGATAAACACGTGATCAGTGCCCGAACAGCCACGTCATCAGTGCATGCGCAGTCACGTGATCAGTGCATGATAGCCACGTGATCAGTGCGTGCACAGTCCCATGATCAGCGCCTGTCAGTCACTGATCATTGCCTGATAAACACGTGATCAGTGCATGATGAGCCATGTGATCAGTGCCCGATCAGCCACGTCATCAGTGCATGCGCAGTCACGTCATCAGTGCATGATAGCCACGTGATCAGTGCATGCTCAGTCACGTGATCTGGACTTGATCAGCCACGTGATCAGTGCCTGCAGAGTCACGTGATCAGGGCCTGCTGAGCTGCGTGATTCCTGCCGGCTCATCTGCATGACAATTGCCATCTGAGCTGCGTGATTCCTGTCGGCTCATCTGCTTGACAATTGCCAGCTGAGCTGCGTGATTCCTGCCTGGTCACGTGCTTGATTATTGCCAGTTGAGCAGCATGATTCGTCACTGCTGAGCTCCATGCTTATTGCCTGCTGATTGCGTGGTTCGTGTCTGCTCAGCTCTTTGAGTATTGCCTCCTGAGGTCCCTGTTCGGTCGCCACCTGCCGGGGACCAGCCCCAACTGATCCAGGGTATTCGAAGGAGAGATGGCCTAGGCGACTATTTATATGCTAATCAGAGATGTCAAGAATAATAGTATGAGGAGAGCTCAGTAGGAAAATTCGGTGGAGAAAAGAGACTGAGTAGCTTGGTTTACGCGGAAGACCAATCAAACTTCAAGACAAGAAGTTTGCACCACTTACGTAGGCCGCAGGCGCCCTCTCGAATAGCGAAAGGTGCCTCACCCTAGACACCTTCTCGAGTGGGTCTTAGCAGCCCAGGCATAATTAGTAAGCGTGGTGGGTTCCGCGCTCCAGATGGAGACTCAGCTGGAAGTTAAAGGGAAGAATGACAAGGAACTTTATGAATTGGAGCTGTAAGTTAACTCTTTGACAGAGAGAGCGAGATGGTGGTGGGGGACAGCCCCCAGTGAAATCAGAGGTGAGAGCACAAAGCAATACAGTAGGCAGACTCCGGTTTTTTGGGGGGAGATGCTCGAGAATATCCGGGTGGACTCCTGAGGCTCGATCCCGCATTTGCGTATGCCGAGCCTCCTTCCTCATGACCTTTGTCCAGAGTGGAATGCCTCCCCGGCTCCCGGCACATGATCAGTGCATGCTCAGTCACGATATCAGTGCCTGCTCAGCCACGTGATCACTGACGGCACAGTCACGTGATCAGCGCCTCTCAGTCACGTGATCACCGTATGATAAACACGTGATCAGTGAACGACCAGCCACGTGATCACTGCATGCGCGGTCAGGTGGTCAGTTCCTGATCAGCCACCTGATCAGTGCGTGCACAGTCCCCTGATCAGCGCCTGTCAGTCACTGATCACTGCCTGATAAACACGTGATCAGTGCCCGAACAGCCACGTCATCAGTGCATGCGCAGTCACGTGATCAGTGCATGATAGCCACGTGATCAGTGCGTGCACAGTCCCATGATCAGCGCCTGTCAGTCACTGATCATTGCCTGATAAACACGTGATCAGTGCATGATGAGCCATGTGATCAGTGCCCGATCAGCCACGTCATCAGTGCATGCGCAGTCACGTCATCAGTGCATGATAGCCACGTGATCAGTGCATGCTCAGTCACGTGATCTGGACTTGATCAGCCACGTGATCAGTGCCTGCAGAGTCACGTGATCAGGGCCTGCTGAGCTGCGTGATTCCTGCCGGCTCATCTGCATGACAATTGCCAGCTGAGCTGCGTGATTCCTGTCGGCTCATCTGCTTGACAATTGCCAGCTGAGCTGCGTGATTCCTGCCTGGTCACGTGCTTGATTATTGCCAGTTGAGCAGCATGATTCGTCACTGCTGAGCTCCATGCTTATTGCCTGCTGATTGCGTGGTTCGTGTCTGCTCAGCTCTTTGAGTATTGCCTCCTGAGGTCCCTGTTCGGTCGCCACCTGCCGGGGACCAGCCCCAACTGATCCAGGGTATTCGAAGGAGAGATGGCCTAGGCGACTATTTATATGCTAATCAGAGATGTCAAGAATAATAGTATGAGGAGAGCTCAGTAGGAAAATTCGGTGGAGAAAAGAGACTGAGTAGCTTGGTTTACGCGGAAGACCAATCAAACTTCAAGACAAGAAGTTTGCACCACTTACGTAGGCCGCAGGCGCCCTCTCGAATAGCGAAAGGTGCCTCACCCTAGACACCTTCTCGAGTGGGTCTTAGCAGCCCAGGCATAATTAGTAAGCGTGGTGGGTTCCGCGCTCCAGATGGAGACTCAGCTGGAAGTTAAAGGGAAGAATGACAAGGAACTTTATGAATTGGAGCTGTAAGTTAACTCTTTGACAGAGAGAGCGAGATGGTGGTGGGGGACAGCCCCCAGTGAAATCAGAGGTGAGAGCACAAAGCAATACAGTAGGCAGACTCCGGTTTTTTGGGGGGAGATGCTCGAGAATATCCGGGTGGACTCCTGAGGCTCGATCCCGCATTTGCGTATGCCGAGCCTCCTTCCTCATGACCTTTGTCCAGAGTGGAATGCCTCCCCGGCTCCCGGCACATGATCAGTGCATGCTCAGTCACGATATCAGTGCCTGCTCAGCCACGTGATCACTGACGGCACAGTCACGTGATCAGCGCCTCTCAGTCACGTGATCACCGTATGATAAACACGTGATCAGTGAACGACCAGCCACGTGATCACTGCATGCGCGGTCAGGTGGTCAGTTCCTGATCAGCCACCTGATCAGTGCGTGCACAGTCCCCTGATCAGCGCCTGTCAGTCACTGATCACTGCCTGATAAACACGTGATCAGTGCCCGAACAGCCACGTCATCAGTGCATGCGCAGTCACGTGATCAGTGCATGATAGCCACGTGATCAGTGCGTGCACAGTCCCATGATCAGCGCCTGTCAGTCACTGATCATTGCCTGATAAACACGTGATCAGTGCATGATGAGCCATGTGATCAGTGCCCGATCAGCCACGTCATCAGTGCATGCGCAGTCACGTCATCAGTGCATGATAGCCACGTGATCAGTGCATGCTCAGTCACGTGATCTGGACTTGATCAGCCACGTGATCAGTGCCTGCAGAGTCACGTGATCAGGGCCTGCTGAGCTGCGTGATTCCTGCCGGCTCATCTGCATGACAATTGCCATCTGAGCTGCGTGATTCCTGTCGGCTCATCTGCTTGACAATTGCCAGCTGAGCTGCGTGATTCCTGCCTGGTCACGTGCTTGATTATTGCCAGTTGAGCAGCATGATTCGTCACTGCTGAGCTCCATGCTTATTGCCTGCTGATTGCGTGGTTCGTGTCTGCTCAGCTCTTTGAGTATTGCCTCCTGAGGTCCCTGTTCGGTCGCCACCTGCCGGGGACCAGCCCCAACTGATCCAGGGTATTCGAAGGAGAGATGGCCTAGGCGACTATTTATATGCTAATCAGAGATGTCAAGAATAATAGTATGAGGAGAGCTCAGTAGGAAAATTCGGTGGAGAAAAGAGACTGAGTAGCTTGGTTTACGCGGAAGACCAATCAAACTTCAAGACAAGAAGTTTGCACCACTTACGTAGGCCGCAGGCGCCCTCTCGAATAGCGAAAGGTGCCTCACCCTAGACACCTTCTCGAGTGGGTCTTAGCAGCCCAGGCATAATTAGTAAGCGTGGTGGGTTCCGCGCTCCAGATGGAGACTCAGCTGGAAGTTAAAGGGAAGAATGACAAGGAACTTTATGAATTGGAGCTGTAAGTTAACTCTTTGACAGAGAGAGCGAGATGGTGGTGGGGGACAGCCCCCAGTGAAATCAGAGGTGAGAGCACAAAGCAATACAGTAGGCAGACTCCGGTTTTTTTGGGGGAGATGCTCGAGAATATCCGGGTGGACTCCTGAGGCTCGATCCCGCATTTGCGTATGCCGAGCCTCCTTCCTCATGACCTTTGTCCAGAGTGGAATGCCTCCCCGGCTCCCGGCACATGATCAGTGCATGCTCAGTCACGATATCAGTGCCTGCTCAGCCACGTGATCACTGACGGCACAGTCACGTGATCAGCGCCTCTCAGTCACGTGATCACCGTATGATAAACACGTGATCAGTGAACGACCAGCCACGTGATCACTGCATGCGCGGTCAGGTGGTCAGTTCCTGATCAGCCACCTGATCAGTGCGTGCACAGTCCCCTGATCAGCGCCTGTCAGTCACTGATCACTGCCTGATAAACACGTGATCAGTGCCCGAACAGCCACGTCATCAGTGCATGCGCAGTCACGTGATCAGTGCATGATAGCCACGTGATCAGTGCGTGCACAGTCCCATGATCAGCGCCTGTCAGTCACTGATCATTGCCTGATAAACACGTGATCAGTGCATGATGAGCCATGTGATCAGTGCCCGATCAGCCACGTCATCAGTGCATGCGCAGTCACGTCATCAGTGCATGATAGCCACGTGATCAGTGCATGCTCAGTCACGTGATCTGGACTTGATCAGCCACGTGATCAGTGCCTGCAGAGTCACGTGATCAGGGCCTGCTGAGCTGCGTGATTCCTGCCGGCTCATCTGCATGACAATTGCCATCTGAGCTGCGTGATTCCTGTCGGCTCATCTGCTTGACAATTGCCAGCTGAGCTGCGTGATTCCTGCCTGGTCACGTGCTTGATTATTGCCAGTTGAGCAGCATGATTCGTCACTGCTGAGCTCCATGCTTATTGCCTGCTGATTGCGTGGTTCGTGTCTGCTCAGCTCTTTGAGTATTGCCTCCTGAGGTCCCTGTTCGGTCGCCACCTGCCGGGGACCAGCCCCAACTGATCCAGGGTATTCGAAGGAGAGATGGCCTAGGCGACTATTTATATGCTAATCAGAGATGTCAAGAATAATAGTATGAGGAGAGCTCAGTAGGAAAATTCGGTGGAGAAAAGAGACTGAGTAGCTTGGTTTACGCGGAAGACCAATCAAACTTCAAGACAAGAAGTTTGCACCACTTACGTAGGCCGCAGGCGCCCTCTCGAATAGCGAAAGGTGCCTCACCCTAGACACCTTCTCGAGTGGGTCTTAGCAGCCCAGGCATAATTAGTAAGCGTGGTGGGTTCCGCGCTCCAGATGGAGACTCAGCTGGAAGTTAAAGGGAAGAATGACAAGGAACTTTATGAATTGGAGCTGTAAGTTAACTCTTTGACAGAGAGAGCGAGATGGTGGTGGGGGACAGCCCCCAGTGAAATCAGAGGTGAGAGCACAAAGCAATACAGTAGGCAGACTCCGGTTTTTTGGGGGGAGATGCTCGAGAATATCCGGGTGGACTCCTGAGGCTCGATCCCGCATTTGCGTATGCCGAGCCTCCTTCCTCATGACCTTTGTCCAGAGTGGAATGCCTCCCCGGCTCCCGGCACATGATCAGTGCATGCTCAGTCACGATATCAGTGCCTGCTCAGCCACGTGATCACTGACGGCACAGTCACGTGATCAGCGCCTCTCAGTCACGTGATCACCGTATGATAAACACGTGATCAGTGAACGACCAGCCACGTGATCACTGCATGCGCGGTCAGGTGGTCAGTTCCTGATCAGCCACCTGATCAGTGCGTGCACAGTCCCCTGATCAGCGCCTGTCAGTCACTGATCACTGCCTGATAAACACGTGATCAGTGCCCGAACAGCCACGTCATCAGTGCATGCGCAGTCACGTGATCAGTGCATGATAGCCACGTGATCAGTGCGTGCACAGTCCCATGATCAGCGCCTGTCAGTCACTGATCATTGCCTGATAAACACGTGATCAGTGCATGATGAGCCATGTGATCAGTGCCCGATCAGCCACGTCATCAGTGCATGCGCAGTCACGTCATCAGTGCATGATAGCCACGTGATCAGTGCATGCTCAGTCACGTGATCTGGACTTGATCAGCCACGTGATCAGTGCCTGCAGAGTCACGTGATCAGGGCCTGCTGAGCTGCGTGATTCCTGCCGGCTCATCTGCATGACAATTGCCATCTGAGCTGCGTGATTCCTGTCGGCTCATCTGCTTGACAATTGCCAGCTGAGCTGCGTGATTCCTGCCTGGTCACGTGCTTGATTATTGCCAGTTGAGCAGCATGATTCGTCACTGCTGAGCTCCATGCTTATTGCCTGCTGATTGCGTGGTTCGTGTCTGCTCAGCTCTTTGAGTATTGCCTCCTGAGGTCCCTGTTCGGTCGCCACCTGCCGGGGACCAGCCCCAACTGATCCAGGGTATTCGAAGGAGAGATGGCCTAGGCGACTATTTATATGCTAATCAGAGATGTCAAGAATAATAGTATGAGGAGAGCTCAGTAGGAAAATTCGGTGGAGAAAAGAGACTGAGTAGCTTGGTTTACGCGGAAGACCAATCAAACTTCAAGACAAGAAGTTTGCACCACTTACGTAGGCCGCAGGCGCCCTCTCGAATAGCGAAAGGTGCCTCACCCTAGACACCTTCTCGAGTGGGTCTTAGCAGCCCAGGCATAATTAGTAAGCGTGGTGGGTTCCGCGCTCCAGATGGAGACTCAGCTGGAAGTTAAAGGGAAGAATGACAAGGAACTTTATGAATTGGAGCTGTAAGTTAACTCTTTGACAGAGAGAGCGAGATGGTGGTGGGGGACAGCCCCCAGTGAAATCAGAGGTGAGAGCACAAAGCAATACAGTAGGCAGACTCCGGTTTTTTGGGGGGAGATGCTCGAGAATATCCGGGTGGACTCCTGAGGCTCGATCCCGCATTTGCGTATGCCGAGCCTCCTTCCTCATGACCTTTGTCCAGAGTGGAATGCCTCCCCGGCTCCCGGCACATGATCAGTGCATGCTCAGTCACGATATCAGTGCCTGCTCAGCCACGTGATCACTGACGGCACAGTCACGTGATCAGCGCCTCTCAGTCACGTGATCACCGTATGATAAACACGTGATCAGTGAACGACCAGCCACGTGATCACTGCATGCGCGGTCAGGTGGTCAGTTCCTGATCAGCCACCTGATCAGTGCGTGCACAGTCCCCTGATCAGCGCCTGTCAGTCACTGATCACTGCCTGATAAAGTCACGTGAGTCATGATGCCACGTGATCAACAGCCACAGTCTGATCAGTGATCACGTGATCAGTGCATGATCATGTGATCATGTCATCAGTGCATGCGCAGTCACGTCATCAGTGCATGATAGCCACGTGATCAGTGCATGCTCAGTCACGTGATCTGGACTTGATCAGCCACGTGATCAGTGCCTGCAGAGTCACGTGATCAGGGCCTGCTGAGCTGCGTGATTCCTGCCGGCTCATCTGCATGACAATTGCCAGCTGAGCTGCGTGATTCCTGTCGGCTCATCTGCTTGACAATTGCCAGCTGAGCTGCGTGATTCCTGCCTGGTCACGTGCTTGATTATTGCCAGTTGAGCAGCATGATTCGTCACTGCTGAGCTCCATGCTTATTGCCTGCTGATTGCGTGGTTCGTGTCTGCTCAGCTCTTTGAGTATTGCCTCCTGAGGTCCCTGTTCGGTCGCCACCTGCCGGGGACCAGCCCCAACTGATCCAGGGTATTCGAAGGAGAGATGGCCTAGGCGACTATTTATATGCTAATCAGAGATGTCAAGAATAATAGTATGAGGAGAGCTCAGTAGGAAAATTCGGTGGAGAAAAGAGACTGAGTAGCTTGGTTTACGCGGAAGACCAATCAAACTTCAAGACAAGAAGTTTGCACCACTTACGTAGGCCGCAGGCGCCCTCTCGAATAGCGAAAGGTGCCTCACCCTAGACACCTTCTCGAGTGGGTCTTAGCAGCCCAGGCATAATTAGTAAGCGTGGTGGGTTCCGCGCTCCAGATGGAGACTCAGCTGGAAGTTAAAGGGAAGAATGACAAGGAACTTTATGAATTGGAGCTGTAAGTTAACTCTTTGACAGAGAGAGCGAGATGGTGGTGGGGGACAGCCCCCAGTGAAATCAGAGGTGAGAGCACAAAGCAATACAGTAGGCAGACTCCGGTTTTTTGGGGGGAGATGCTCGAGAATATCCGGGTGGACTCCTGAGGCTCGATCCCGCATTTGCGTATGCCGAGCCTCCTTCCTCATGACCTTTGTCCAGAGTGGAATGCCTCCCCGGCTCCCGGCACATGATCAGTGCATGCTCAGTCACGATATCAGTGCCTGCTCAGCCACGTGATCACTGACGGCACAGTCACGTGATCAGCGCCTCTCAGTCACGTGATCACCGTATGATAAACACGTGATCAGTGAACGACCAGCCACGTGATCACTGCATGCGCGGTCAGGTGGTCAGTTCCTGATCAGCCACCTGATCAGTGCGTGCACAGTCCCCTGATCAGCGCCTGTCAGTCACTGATCACTGCCTGATAAACACGTGATCAGTGCCCGAACAGCCACGTCATCAGTGCATGCGCAGTCACGTGATCAGTGCATGATAGCCACGTGATCAGTGCGTGCACAGTCCCATGATCAGCGCCTGTCAGTCACTGATCATTGCCTGATAAACACGTGATCAGTGCATGATGAGCCATGTGATCAGTGCCCGATCAGCCACGTCATCAGTGCATGCGCAGTCACGTCATCAGTGCATGATAGCCACGTGATCAGTGCATGCTCAGTCACGTGATCTGGACTTGATCAGCCACGTGATCAGTGCCTGCAGAGTCACGTGATCAGGGCCTGCTGAGCTGCGTGATTCCTGCCGGCTCATCTGCATGACAATTGCCATCTGAGCTGCGTGATTCCTGTCGGCTCATCTGCTTGACAATTGCCAGCTGAGCTGCGTGATTCCTGCCTGGTCACGTGCTTGATTATTGCCAGTTGAGCAGCATGATTCGTCACTGCTGAGCTCCATGCTTATTGCCTGCTGATTGCGTGGTTCGTGTCTGCTCAGCTCTTTGAGTATTGCCTCCTGAGGTCCCTGTTCGGTCGCCACCTGCCGGGGACCAGCCCCAACTGATCCAGGGTATTCGAAGGAGAGATGGCCTAGGCGACTATTTATATGCTAATCAGAGATGTCAAGAATAATAGTATGAGGAGAGCTCAGTAGGAAAATTCGGTGGAGAAAAGAGACTGAGTAGCTTGGTTTACGCGGAAGACCAATCAAACTTCAAGACAAGAAGTTTGCACCACTTACGTAGGCCGCAGGCGCCCTCTCGAATAGCGAAAGGTGCCTCACCCTAGACACCTTCTCGAGTGGGTCTTAGCAGCCCAGGCATAATTAGTAAGCGTGGTGGGTTCCGCGCTCCAGATGGAGACTCAGCTGGAAGTTAAAGGGAAGAATGACAAGGAACTTTATGAATTGGAGCTGTAAGTTAACTCTTTGACAGAGAGAGCGAGATGGTGGTGGGGGACAGCCCCCAGTGAAATCAGAGGTGAGAGCACAAAGCAATACAGTAGGCAGACTCCGGTTTTTTTGGGGGAGATGCTCGAGAATATCCGGGTGGACTCCTGAGGCTCGATCCCGCATTTGCGTATGCCGAGCCTCCTTCCTCATGACCTTTGTCCAGAGTGGAATGCCTCCCCGGCTCCCGGCACATGATCAGTGCATGCTCAGTCACGATATCAGTGCCTGCTCAGCCACGTGATCACTGACGGCACAGTCACGTGATCAGCGCCTCTCAGTCACGTGATCACCGTATGATAAACACGTGATCAGTGAACGACCAGCCACGTGATCACTGCATGCGCGGTCAGGTGGTCAGTTCCTGATCAGCCACCTGATCAGTGCGTGCACAGTCCCCTGATCAGCGCCTGTCAGTCACTGATCACTGCCTGATAAACACGTGATCAGTGCCCGAACAGCCACGTCATCAGTGCATGCGCAGTCACGTGATCAGTGCATGATAGCCACGTGATCAGTGCGTGCACAGTCCCATGATCAGCGCCTGTCAGTCACTGATCATTGCCTGATAAACACGTGATCAGTGCATGATGAGCCATGTGATCAGTGCCCGATCAGCCACGTCATCAGTGCATGCGCAGTCACGTCATCAGTGCATGATAGCCACGTGATCAGTGCATGCTCAGTCACGTGATCTGGACTTGATCAGCCACGTGATCAGTGCCTGCAGAGTCACGTGATCAGGGCCTGCTGAGCTGCGTGATTCCTGCCGGCTCATCTGCATGACAATTGCCATCTGAGCTGCGTGATTCCTGTCGGCTCATCTGCTTGACAATTGCCAGCTGAGCTGCGTGATTCCTGCCTGGTCACGTGCTTGATTATTGCCAGTTGAGCAGCATGATTCGTCACTGCTGAGCTCCATGCTTATTGCCTGCTGATTGCGTGGTTCGTGTCTGCTCAGCTCTTTGAGTATTGCCTCCTGAGGTCCCTGTTCGGTCGCCACCTGCCGGGGACCAGCCCCAACTGATCCAGGGTATTCGAAGGAGAGATGGCCTAGGCGACTATTTATATGCTAATCAGAGATGTCAAGAATAATAGTATGAGGAGAGCTCAGTAGGAAAATTCGGTGGAGAAAAGAGACTGAGTAGCTTGGTTTACGCGGAAGACCAATCAAACTTCAAGACAAGAAGTTTGCACCACTTACGTAGGCCGCAGGCGCCCTCTCGAATAGCGAAAGGTGCCTCACCCTAGACACCTTCTCGAGTGGGTCTTAGCAGCCCAGGCATAATTAGTAAGCGTGGTGGGTTCCGCGCTCCAGATGGAGACTCAGCTGGAAGTTAAAGGGAAGAATGACAAGGAACTTTATGAATTGGAGCTGTAAGTTAACTCTTTGACAGAGAGAGCGAGATGGTGGTGGGGGACAGCCCCCAGTGAAATCAGAGGTGAGAGCACAAAGCAATACAGTAGGCAGACTCCGGTTTTTTGGGGGAGATGCTCGAGAATATCCGGGTGGACTCCTGAGGCTCGATCCCGCATTTGCGTATGCCGAGCCTCCTTCCTCATGACCTTTGTCCAGAGTGGAATGCCTCCCCGGCTCCCGGCACATGATCAGTGCATGCTCAGTCACGATATCAGTGCCTGCTCAGCCACGTGATCACTGACGGCACAGTCACGTGATCAGCGCCTCTCAGTCACGTGATCACCGTATGATAAACACGTGATCAGTGAACGACCAGCCACGTGATCACTGCATGCGCGGTCAGGTGGTCAGTTCCTGATCAGCCACCTGATCAGTGCGTGCACAGTCCCCTGATCAGCGCCTGTCAGTCACTGATCACTGCCTGATAAACACGTGATCAGTGCCCGAACAGCCACGTCATCAGTGCATGCGCAGTCACGTGATCAGTGCATGATAGCCACGTGATCAGTGCGTGCACAGTCCCATGATCAGCGCCTGTCAGTCACTGATCATTGCCTGATAAACACGTGATCAGTGCATGATGAGCCATGTGATCAGTGCCCGATCAGCCACGTCATCAGTGCATGCGCAGTCACGTCATCAGTGCATGATAGCCACGTGATCAGTGCATGCTCAGTCACGTGATCTGGACTTGATCAGCCACGTGATCAGTGCCTGCAGAGTCACGTGATCAGGGCCTGCTGAGCTGCGTGATTCCTGCCGGCTCATCTGCATGACAATTGCCATCTGAGCTGCGTGATTCCTGTCGGCTCATCTGCTTGACAATTGCCAGCTGAGCTGCGTGATTCCTGCCTGGTCACGTGCTTGATTATTGCCAGTTGAGCAGCATGATTCGTCACTGCTGAGCTCCATGCTTATTGCCTGCTGATTGCGTGGTTCGTGTCTGCTCAGCTCTTTGAGTATTGCCTCCTGAGGTCCCTGTTCGGTCGCCACCTGCCGGGGACCAGCCCCAACTGATCCAGGGTATTCGAAGGAGAGATGGCCTAGGCGACTATTTATATGCTAATCAGAGATGTCAAGAATAATAGTATGAGGAGAGCTCAGTAGGAAAATTCGGTGGAGAAAAGAGACTGAGTAGCTTGGTTTACGCGGAAGACCAATCAAACTTCAAGACAAGAAGTTTGCACCACTTACGTAGGCCGCAGGCGCCCTCTCGAATAGCGAAAGGTGCCTCACCCTAGACACCTTCTCGAGTGGGTCTTAGCAGCCCAGGCATAATTAGTAAGCGTGGTGGGTTCCGCGCTCCAGATGGAGACTCAGCTGGAAGTTAAAGGGAAGAATGACAAGGAACTTTATGAATTGGAGCTGTAAGTTAACTCTTTGACAGAGAGAGCGAGATGGTGGTGGGGGACAGCCCCCAGTGAAATCAGAGGTGAGAGCACAAAGCAATACAGTAGGCAGACTCCGGTTTTTTGGGGGGAGATGCTCGAGAATATCCGGGTGGACTCCTGAGGCTCGATCCCGCATTTGCGTATGCCGAGCCTCCTTCCTCATGACCTTTGTCCAGAGTGGAATGCCTCCCCGGCTCCCGGCACATGATCAGTGCATGCTCAGTCACGATATCAGTGCCTGCTCAGCCACGTGATCACTGACGGCACAGTCACGTGATCAGCGCCTCTCAGTCACGTGATCACCGTATGATAAACACGTGATCAGTGAACGACCAGCCACGTGATCACTGCATGCGCGGTCAGGTGGTCAGTTCCTGATCAGCCACCTGATCAGTGCGTGCACAGTCCCCTGATCAGCGCCTGTCAGTCACTGATCACTGCCTGATAAACACGTGATCAGTGCCCGAACAGCCACGTCATCAGTGCATGCGCAGTCACGTGATCAGTGCATGATAGCCACGTGATCAGTGCGTGCACAGTCCCATGATCAGCGCCTGTCAGTCACTGATCATTGCCTGATAAACACGTGATCAGTGCATGATGAGCCATGTGATCAGTGCCCGATCAGCCACGTCATCAGTGCATGCGCAGTCACGTCATCAGTGCATGATAGCCACGTGATCAGTGCATGCTCAGTCACGTGATCTGGACTTGATCAGCCACGTGATCAGTGCCTGCAGAGTCACGTGATCAGGGCCTGCTGAGCTGCGTGATTCCTGTCGGCTCATCTGCTTGACAATTGCCAGCTGAGCTGCGTGATTCCTGCCTGGTCACGTGCTTGATTATTGCCAGTTGAGCAGCATGATTCGTCACTGCTGAGCTCCATGCTTATTGCCTGCTGATTGCGTGGTTCGTGTCTGCTCAGCTCTTTGAGTATTGCCTCCTGAGGTCCCTGTTCGGTCGCCACCTGCCGGGGACCAGCCCCAACTGATCCAGGGTATTCGAAGGAGAGATGGCCTAGGCGACTATTTATATGCTAATCAGAGATGTCAAGAATAATAGTATGAGGAGAGCTCAGTAGGAAAATTCGGTGGAGAAAAGAGACTGAGTAGCTTGGTTTACGCGGAAGACCAATCAAACTTCAAGACAAGAAGTTTGCACCACTTACGTAGGCCGCAGGCGCCCTCTCGAATAGCGAAAGGTGCCTCACCCTAGACACCTTCTCGAGTGGGTCTTAGCAGCCCAGGCATAATTAGTAAGCGTGGTGGGTTCCGCGCTCCAGATGGAGACTCAGCTGGAAGTTAAAGGGAAGAATGACAAGGAACTTTATGAATTGGAGCTGTAAGTTAACTCTTTGACAGAGAGAGCGAGATGGTGGTGGGGGACAGCCCCCAGTGAAATCAGAGGTGAGAGCACAAAGCAATACAGTAGGCAGACTCCGGTTTTTTGGGGGAGATGCTCGAGAATATCCGGGTGGACTCCTGAGGCTCGATCCCGCATTTGCGTATGCCGAGCCTCCTTCCTCATGACCTTTGTCCAGAGTGGAATGCCTCCCCGGCTCCCGGCACATGATCAGTGCATGCTCAGTCACGATATCAGTGCCTGCTCAGCCACGTGATCACTGACGGCACAGTCACGTGATCAGCGCCTCTCAGTCACGTGATCACCGTATGATAAACACGTGATCAGTGAACGACCAGCCACGTGATCACTGCATGCGCGGTCAGGTGGTCAGTTCCTGATCAGCCACCTGATCAGTGCGTGCACAGTCCCCTGATCAGCGCCTGTCAGTCACTGATCACTGCCTGATAAACACGTGATCAGTGCCCGAACAGCCACGTCATCAGTGCATGCGCAGTCACGTGATCAGTGCATGATAGCCACGTGATCAGTGCGTGCACAGTCCCATGATCAGCGCCTGTCAGTCACTGATCATTGCCTGATAAACACGTGATCAGTGCATGATGAGCCATGTGATCAGTGCCCGATCAGCCACGTCATCAGTGCATGCGCAGTCACGTCATCAGTGCATGATAGCCACGTGATCAGTGCATGCTCAGTCACGTGATCTGGACTTGATCAGCCACGTGATCAGTGCCTGCAGAGTCACGTGATCAGGGCCTGCTGAGCTGCGTGATTCCTGCCGGCTCATCTGCATGACAATTGCCATCTGAGCTGCGTGATTCCTGTCGGCTCATCTGCTTGACAATTGCCAGCTGAGCTGCGTGATTCCTGCCTGGTCACGTGCTTGATTATTGCCAGTTGAGCAGCATGATTCGTCACTGCTGAGCTCCATGCTTATTGCCTGCTGATTGCGTGGTTCGTGTCTGCTCAGCTCTTTGAGTATTGCCTCCTGAGGTCCCTGTTCGGTCGCCACCTGCCGGGGACCAGCCCCAACTGATCCAGGGTATTCGAAGGAGAGATGGCCTAGGCGACTATTTATATGCTAATCAGAGATGTCAAGAATAATAGTATGAGGAGAGCTCAGTAGGAAAATTCGGTGGAGAAAAGAGACTGAGTAGCTTGGTTTACGCGGAAGACCAATCAAACTTCAAGACAAGAAGTTTGCACCACTTACGTAGGCCGCAGGCGCCCTCTCGAATAGCGAAAGGTGCCTCACCCTAGACACCTTCTCGAGTGGGTCTTAGCAGCCCAGGCATAATTAGTAAGCGTGGTGGGTTCCGCGCTCCAGATGGAGACTCAGCTGGAAGTTAAAGGGAAGAATGACAAGGAACTTTATGAATTGGAGCTGTAAGTTAACTCTTTGACAGAGAGAGCGAGATGGTGGTGGGGGACAGCCCCCAGTGAAATCAGAGGTGAGAGCACAAAGCAATACAGTAGGCAGACTCCGGTTTTTTTGGGGGAGATGCTCGAGAATATCCGGGTGGACTCCTGAGGCTCGATCCCGCATTTGCGTATGCCGAGCCTCCTTCCTCATGACCTTTGTCCAGAGTGGAATGCCTCCCCGGCTCCCGGCACATGATCAGTGCATGCTCAGTCACGATATCAGTGCCTGCTCAGCCACGTGATCACTGACGGCACAGTCACGTGATCAGCGCCTCTCAGTCACGTGATCACCGTATGATAAACACGTGATCAGTGAACGACCAGCCACGTGATCACTGCATGCGTCGGTCAGGTGGTCAGTTCCTGATCAGCCACCTGATCAGTGCGTGCACAGTCCCTGATCAGCGCCTGTCAGTCACTGATCACTGCACTGATAATGACGTGATCAGTGCCCGATCAGCCACGTCATCAGTGCATGCGCAGTCACGTCATCAGTGCATGATAGCCACGTGATCAGTGCATGCTCAGTCACGTGATCTGGACTTGATCAGCCACGTGATCAGTGCCTGCAGAGTCACGTGATCAGGGCCTGCTGAGCTGCGTGATTCCTGCCGGCTCATCTGCATGACAATTGCCATCTGAGCTGCGTGATTCCTGTCGGCTCATCTGCTTGACAATTGCCAGCTGAGCTGCGTGATTCCTGCCTGGTCACGTGCTTGATTATTGCCAGTTGAGCAGCATGATTCGTCACTGCTGAGCTCCATGCTTATTGCCTGCTGATTGCGTGGTTCGTGTCTGCTCAGCTCTTTGAGTATTGCCTCCTGAGGTCCCTGTTCGGTCGCCACCTGCCGGGGACCAGCCCCAACTGATCCAGGGTATTCGAAGGAGAGATGGCCTAGGCGACTATTTATATGCTAATCAGAGATGTCAAGAATAATAGTATGAGGAGAGCTCAGTAGGAAAATTCGGTGGAGAAAAGAGACTGAGTAGCTTGGTTTACGCGGAAGACCAATCAAACTTCAAGACAAGAAGTTTGCACCACTTACGTAGGCCGCAGGCGCCCTCTCGAATAGCGAAAGGTGCCTCACCCTAGACACCTTCTCGAGTGGGTCTTAGCAGCCCAGGCATAATTAGTAAGCGTGGTGGGTTCCGCGCTCCAGATGGAGACTCAGCTGGAAGTTAAAGGGAAGAATGACAAGGAACTTTATGAATTGGAGCTGTAAGTTAACTCTTTGACAGAGAGAGCGAGATGGTGGTGGGGGACAGCCCCCAGTGAAATCAGAGGTGAGAGCACAAAGCAATACAGTAGGCAGACTCCGGTTTTGGGGGGAGATGCTCGAGAATATCCGGGTGGACTCCTGAGGCTCGATCCCGCATTTGCGTATGCCGAGCCTCCTTCCTCATGACCTTTGTCCAGAGTGGAATGCCTCCCCGGCTCCCGGCACATGATCAGTGCATGCTCAGTCACGATATCAGTGCCTGCTCAGCCACGTGATCACTGACGGCACAGTCACGTGATCAGCGCCTCTCAGTCACGTGATCACCGTATGATAAACACGTGATCAGTGAACGACCAGCCACGTGATCACTGCATGCGCGGTCAGGTGGTCAGTTCCTGATCAGCCACCTGATCAGTGCGTGCACAGTCCCCTGATCAGCGCCTGTCAGTCACTGATCACTGCCTGATAAACACGTGATCAGTGCCCGAACAGCCACGTCATCAGTGCATGCGCAGTCACGTGATCAGTGCATGATAGCCACGTGATCAGTGCGTGCACAGTCCCATGATCAGCGCCTGTCAGTCACTGATCATTGCCTGATAAACACGTGATCAGTGCATGATGAGCCATGTGATCAGTGCCCGATCAGCCACGTCATCAGTGCATGCGCAGTCACGTCATCAGTGCATGATAGCCACGTGATCAGTGCATGCTCAGTCACGTGATCTGGACTTGATCAGCCACGTGATCAGTGCCTGCAGAGTCACGTGATCAGGGCCTGCTGAGCTGCGTGATTCCTGCCGGCTCATCTGCATGACAATTGCCATCTGAGCTGCGTGATTCCTGTCGGCTCATCTGCTTGACAATTGCCAGCTGAGCTGCGTGATTCCTGCCTGGTCACGTGCTTGATTATTGCCAGTTGAGCAGCATGATTCGTCACTGCTGAGCTCCATGCTTATTGCCTGCTGATTGCGTGGTTCGTGTCTGCTCAGCTCTTTGAGTATTGCCTCCTGAGGTCCCTGTTCGGTCGCCACCTGCCGGGGACCAGCCCCAACTGATCCAGGGTATTCGAAGGAGAGATGGCCTAGGCGACTATTTATATGCTAATCAGAGATGTCAAGAATAATAGTATGAGGAGAGCTCAGTAGGAAAATTCGGTGGAGAAAAGAGACTGAGTAGCTTGGTTTACGCGGAAGACCAATCAAACTTCAAGACAAGAAGTTTGCACCACTTACGTAGGCCGCAGGCGCCCTCTCGAATAGCGAAAGGTGCCTCACCCTAGACACCTTCTCGAGTGGGTCTTAGCAGCCCAGGCATAATTAGTAAGCGTGGTGGGTTCCGCGCTCCAGATGGAGACTCAGCTGGAAGTTAAAGGGAAGAATGACAAGGAACTTTATGAATTGGAGCTGTAAGTTAACTCTTTGACAGAGAGAGCGAGATGGTGGTGGGGGACAGCCCCCAGTGAAATCAGAGGTGAGAGCACAAAGCAATACAGTAGGCAGACTCCGGTTTTTTGGGGGGAGATGCTCGAGAATATCCGGGTGGACTCCTGAGGCTCGATCCCGCATTTGCGTATGCCGAGCCTCCTTCCTCATGACCTTTGTCCAGAGTGGAATGCCTCCCCGGCTCCCGGCACATGATCAGTGCATGCTCAGTCACGATATCAGTGCCTGCTCAGCCACGTGATCACTGACGGCACAGTCACGTGATCAGCGCCTCTCAGTCACGTGATCACCGTATGATAAACACGTGATCAGTGAACGACCAGCCACGTGATCACTGCATGCGCGTCAGGTGGTCAGTTCCTGATCAGCCACCTGATCAGTGTGCACAGTCCCCTGATCAGCCACCTGATAAACACGTGATCAGTGCCCGAACAGCCACGTCATCAGTGCATGCGCAGTCACGTGATCAGTGCATGATAGCCACGTGATCAGTGCGTGCACAGTCCCATGATCAGCGCCTGTCAGTCACTGATCATGCCAATCACACATGTGATCAGTGCCCGATCAGCCACGTCATCAGTGCATGCGCAGTCACGTCATCAGTGCATGATAGCCACGTGATCAGTGCATGCTCAGTCACGTGATCTGGACTTGATCAGCCACGTGATCAGTGCCTGCAGAGTCACGTGATCAGGGCCTGCTGAGCTGCGTGATTCCTGCCGGCTCATCTGCATGACAATTGCCAGCTGAGCTGCGTGATTCCTGTCGGCTCATCTGCTTGACAATTGCCAGCTGAGCTGCGTGATTCCTGCCTGGTCACGTGCTTGATTATTGCCAGTTGAGCAGCATGATTCGTCACTGCTGAGCTCCATGCTTATTGCCTGCTGATTGCGTGGTTCGTGTCTGCTCAGCTCTTTGAGTATTGCCTCCTGAGGTCCCTGTTCGGTCGCCACCTGCCGGGGACCAGCCCCAACTGATCCAGGGTATTCGAAGGAGAGATGGCCTAGGCGACTATTTATATGCTAATCAGAGATGTCAAGAATAATAGTATGAGGAGAGCTCAGTAGGAAAATTCGGTGGAGAAAAGAGACTGAGTAGCTTGGTTTACGCGGAAGACCAATCAAACTTCAAGACAAGAAGTTTGCACCACTTACGTAGGCCGCAGGCGCCCTCTCGAATAGCGAAAGGTGCCTCACCCTAGACACCTTCTCGAGTGGGTCTTAGCAGCCCAGGCATAATTAGTAAGCGTGGTGGGTTCCGCGCTCCAGATGGAGACTCAGCTGGAAGTTAAAGGGAAGAATGACAAGGAACTTTATGAATTGGAGCTGTAAGTTAACTCTTTGACAGAGAGAGCGAGATGGTGGTGGGGGACAGCCCCCAGTGAAATCAGAGGTGAGAGCACAAAGCAATACAGTAGGCAGACTCCGGTTTTTTGGGGGGAGATGCTCGAGAATATCCGGGTGGACTCCTGAGGCTCGATCCCGCATTTGCGTATGCCGAGCCTCCTTCCTCATGACCTTTGTCCAGAGTGGAATGCCTCCCCGGCTCCCGGCACATGATCAGTGCATGCTCAGTCACGATATCAGTGCCTGCTCAGCCACGTGATCACTGACGGCACAGTCACGTGATCAGCGCCTCTCAGTCACGTGATCACCGTATGATAAACACGTGATCAGTGAACGACCAGCCACGTGATCACTGCATGCGCGGTCAGGTGGTCAGTTCCTGATCAGCCACCTGATCAGTGCGTGCACAGTCCCCTGATCAGCGCCTGTCAGTCACTGATCACTGCCTGATAAACACGTGATCAGTGCCCGAACAGCCACGTCATCAGTGCATGCGCAGTCACGTGATCAGTGCATGATAGCCACGTGATCAGTGCGTGCACAGTCCCATGATCAGCGCCTGTCAGTCACTGATCATTGCCTGATAAACACGTGATCAGTGCATGATGAGCCATGTGATCAGTGCCTGATCAGCCACGTCATCAGTGCATGCGCAGTCACGTCATCAGTGCATGATAGCCACGTGATCAGTGCATGCTCAGTCACGTGATCTGGACTTGATCAGCCACGTGATCAGTGCCTGCAGAGTCACGTGATCAGGGCCTGCTGAGCTGCGTGATTCCTGCCGGCTCATCTGCATGACAATTGCCATCTGAGCTGCGTGATTCCTGTCGGCTCATCTGCTTGACAATTGCCAGCTGAGCTGCGTGATTCCTGCCTGGTCACGTGCTTGATTATTGCCAGTTGAGCAGCATGATTCGTCACTGCTGAGCTCCATGCTTATTGCCTGCTGATTGCGTGGTTCGTGTCTGCTCAGCTCTTTGAGTATTGCCTCCTGAGGTCCCTGTTCGGTCGCCACCTGCCGGGGACCAGCCCCAACTGATCCAGGGTATTCGAAGGAGAGATGGCCTAGGCGACTATTTATATGCTAATCAGAGATGTCAAGAATAATAGTATGAGGAGAGCTCAGTAGGAAAATTCGGTGGAGAAAAGAGACTGAGTAGCTTGGTTTACGCGGAAGACCAATCAAACTTCAAGACAAGAAGTTTGCACCACTTACGTAGGCCGCAGGCGCCCTCTCGAATAGCGAAAGGTGCCTCACCCTAGACACCTTCTCGAGTGGGTCTTAGCAGCCCAGGCATAATTAGTAAGCGTGGTGGGTTCCGCGCTCCAGATGGAGACTCAGCTGGAAGTTAAAGGGAAGAATGACAAGGAACTTTATGAATTGGAGCTGTAAGTTAACTCTTTGACAGAGAGAGCGAGATGGTGGTGGGGGACAGCCCCCAGTGAAATCAGAGGTGAGAGCACAAAGCAATACAGTAGGCAGACTCCGGTTTTTTTGGGGGGAGATGCTCGAGAATATCCGGGTGGACTCCTGAGGCTCGATCCCGCATTTGCGTATGCCGAGCCTCCTTCCTCATGACCTTTGTCCAGAGTGGAATGCCTCCCCGGCTCCCGGCACATGATCAGTGCATGCTCAGTCACGATATCAGTGCCTGCTCAGCCACGTGATCACTGACGGCACAGTCACGTGATCAGCGCCTCTCAGTCACGTGATCACCGTATGATAAACACGTGATCAGTGAACGACCAGCCACGTGATCACTGCATGCGCGGTCAGGTGGTCAGTTCCTGATCAGCCACCTGATCAGTGCGTGCACAGTCCCCTGATCAGCGCCTGTCAGTCACTGATCACTGCCTGATAAACACGTGATCAGTGCCCGAACAGCCACGTCATCAGTGCATGCGCAGTCACGTGATCAGTGCATGATAGCCACGTGATCAGTGCGTGCACAGTCCCATGATCAGCGCCTGTCAGTCACTGATCATTGCCTGATAAACACGTGATCAGTGCATGATGAGCCATGTGATCAGTGCCTGATCAGCCACGTCATCAGTGCATGCGCAGTCACGTCATCAGTGCATGATAGCCACGTGATCAGTGCATGCTCAGTCACGTGATCTGGACTTGATCAGCCACGTGATCAGTGCCTGCAGAGTCACGTGATCAGGGCCTGCTGAGCTGCGTGATTCCTGCCGGCTCATCTGCATGACAATTGCCATCTGAGCTGCGTGATTCCTGTCGGCTCATCTGCTTGACAATTGCCAGCTGAGCTGCGTGATTCCTGCCTGGTCACGTGCTTGATTATTGCCAGTTGAGCAGCATGATTCGTCACTGCTGAGCTCCATGCTTATTGCCTGCTGATTGCGTGGTTCGTGTCTGCTCAGCTCTTTGAGTATTGCCTCCTGAGGTCCCTGTTCGGTCGCCACCTGCCGGGGACCAGCCCCAACTGATCCAGGGTATTCGAAGGAGAGATGGCCTAGGCGACTATTTATATGCTAATCAGAGATGTCAATAATAGTATGAGGAGAGCTCAGTAGGAAAATTCGGTGGAGAAAAGAGACTGAGTAGCTTGGTTTACGCGGAAGACCAATCAAACTTCAAGACAAGAAGTTTGCACCACTTACGTAGGCCGCAGGCGCCCTCTCGAATAGCGAAAGGTGCCTCACCCTAGACACCTTCTCGAGTGGGTCTTAGCAGCCCAGGCATAATTAGTAAGCGTGGTGGGTTCCGCGCTCCAGATGGAGACTCAGCTGGAAGTTAAAGGGAAGAATGACAAGGAACTTTATGAATTGGAGCTGTAAGTTAACTCTTTGACAGAGAGAGCGAGATGGTGGTGGGGGACAGCCCCCAGTGAAATCAGAGGTGAGAGCACAAAGCAATACAGTAGGCAGACTCGGTTTTTTGGGGGGAGATGCTCGAGAATATCCGGTGGACTCCTGAGGCTCGATCCCGCATTTGCGTATGCCGAGCCTCCTTCCTCATGACCTTTGTCCAGAGTGGAATGCCTCCCGGCTCCCGGCACATGATCAGTGCATGCTCAGTCACGATATCAGTGCCTGCTCAGCCACGTGATCACTGACGGCACAGTCACGTGATCAGCGCCTCTCAGTCACGTGATCACCGTATGATAAACACGTGATCAGTGAACGACCAGCCACGTGATCACTGCATGCGCGGTCAGGTGGTCAGTTCCTGATCAGCCACCTGATCAGTGCGTGCACAGGCCCCTGATCAGCGCCTGTCAGTCACTGATCACTGCCTGATAAACACGTGATCAGTGCCCGAACAGCCACGTCATCAGTGCATGCGCAGTCACGTGATCAGTGCATGATAGCCACGTGATCAGTGCGTGCACAGTCCCATGATCAGCGCCTGTCAGTCACTGATGATTGCCTGATAAACACGTGATCAGTGCATGATGAGCCATGTGATCAGTGCCTGATCAGCCACGTCATCAGTGCATGCGCAGTCACGTCATCAGTGCATGATAGCCACGTGATCAGTGCATGCTCAGTCACGTGATCTGGACTTGATCAGCCACGTGATCAGTGCCTGCAGAGTCACGTGATCAGGGCCTGCTGAGCTGCGTGATTCCTGCCGGCTCATCTGCATGACAATTGCCATCTGAGCTGCGTGATTCCTGTCGGCTCATCTGCTTGACAATTGCCAGCTGAGCTGCGTGATTCCTGCCTGGTCACGTGCTTGATTATTGCCAGTTGAGCAGCATGATTCGTCACTGCTGAGCTCCATGCTTATTGCCTGCTGATTGCGTGGTTCGTGTCTGCTCAGCTCTTTGAGTATTGCCTCCTGAGGTCCCTGTTCGGTCGCCACCTGCCGGGGACCAGCCCCAACTGATCCAGGGTATTCGAAGGAGAGATGGCCTAGGCGACTATTTATATGCTAATCAGAGATGTCAAGAATAATAGTATGAGGAGAGCTCAGTAGGAAAATTCGGTGGAGAAAAGAGACTGAGTAGCTTGTTTACGCGGAAGACCAATCAAACTTCAAGACAAGAAGTTTGCACCACTTACGGAGCGCCCAGGCGCCTCTCAATAGCGAAAGGTGCCTCACCCTAGACACCTTCTCGAGTGGGTCTTAGCAGCCCAGGCATAATTAGGAAGCGTGGTGGGTTCCGCGCTCCAGATGGAGACTCAGCTGGAAGCAAGGAAGAATGACAAGGAACTTTATGAATTGGAGCTGTAAGTTACCTTTGACAGAGAGCTGGAGATGGTGGTGGGGGACAGCCCCCAGTGAAATCAGAGGTGAGAGCACA